>NC_069503.1:317862587-318162587 GCF_027579735.1 Bombina bombina | reverse complement strand
TTTTGGGAGGCGGGTTAGACTTTAATGGGCGATATAACATTTTTTTTTAAATTTTCTTAGGCGCCGGCAGTTTCTAAACTGCCAACAGGGTTTTTTGGATTCCCCGATGTGCGAGGTGAATTTACGGGTGACGCGGGTTTCAGCAGTTGTGCTGAAGCCTGCACCGTATATGCAATCTCGCCCCCGATATATTAATTTTTTGCAAGGCATTTGAAGTCCTGCAGGTTTTAAGGTGTTTAATTTTCTTACAGACACCATAATTAATACATGTACTGTTGCAGGAAATAGTGTAAGCAAGAGACATTAATGAGAATTATCCCTAAATCTCACAATAAATAAAAATCTATACAAAGAAGGAGTAGACAAAAAAAAAGCCAACTACAAATTATATAAAGCCACTATGGTGTGTACTATGAATATTTTTTTACTTTTTTACTGCCACATAATTAATATTCCTCTTAGGTATAGAAATGGCAATATTCTTGCTAAATATTTGTCATAAATTCATAAAATCAAAACTATAGATTGAGGTGCACCTCTTAATCGTACTATCGTGCATATATATTATAAGATCATAATGGTATCAAAATTCATCAGATACTTGTAAGCTTATCAACTTCATAAATATTGCAAATTCATATGTATTATAAATTCATAGCATCATATATTAAATACACAATCAAAATATATTAATACGATTTGCAGGTAAAAAAGAACATCAACTTGATGGTTACTCTTTAGTGTATGTATTGAACGGTCCATTCTATTTATACAGGCATCCATTGTTTTTATAGAAACCATATATGTTAGTATATTATAGTAAAGACTGCCCCTTTATTTTAATAGTAGTGTCTCCGTTATTTTACACAACTTTACTATGGTGTTAAAAAAGAGTTATGTTCTTATATTTCTGTTTAGTTGTGTAAATTAGTATGTCTTCTATTTTCCACTTTATGTTCTGTACTGGTCTCCAAAGTAGGGAATCTACTTACCGGAATTTGAAAACTTGTTGGTAATCCTTAGCTTTCTCTGACCTTACCCTCTCCATGTGTCTGGTGTAATTCGGGGGTTTTCTCTGCTGACTCAGATCTTTGACATGTCTCGGTCACGTGTTTGGTACTCTACCAATGGGGACATCAGATTACTGGCAACTTGTAGTAGAATCTCTGGAATGAAAGGATTTCGATTTTTTGAATTTTCACAAACATAAAATGGAAAGTTCTTTTGCTCAGAGTGCTCATGAGACTTCAAATAGTAGTATATAGAAGATATCTTGATGTAAGAACCTTTGAGATCTTTAATATCAATATAGTTCCGTAGTTTACACCAACAATCTTTTGTTGGATAAAAAATTTCTTGCTTGCACAAAACAGGACTGGCTGCTCATTAAAGCGTTTTAACACGTTATCAAGATGTTTTAAGATTGTGAAAATTCAAAAAATCGAAATCCTTTCATTCCAGAGATTCTACTACAAGTTGCTGGTAATCTGACAGTACCAAACACGTGATCGAGGCATGTCAAAGTTCTGAGTCGGCAGAGAAAATGTAGAATTACACCAGACACATCAGTCACGTGGAGATGGTAAGGTCAGAGAAAGCTAAAGATTACCAACAAGCTTTAGAATTCTGGTGAGTAGATTCCCTCCTTCGAAGACCAGTACAGAACATAAAGTAAAAAACAGAACGATACAAAAAGAACACTTTTTCAAGATCTTGATAAAAGCTTTACAGCTGAAACGCGTTGATGAGCAGCCAGTCTTGTGTTGTGCAAGCAAGACATTTCTAATCCAACAAGCGATTGTTGGTGTAAACTACAGAATGATATTAAGAATCTTAAAGGTTTTTACATCAAGATGTCTTCTATATACTATTTGAAGTCTCATGAGCGCTCTAAGTAAAATAACTTTCCATTTTAAGTTTGTGAAAATTCAAAAAAATCGAAATCCTCTCATTCCAGAGATTCTGCTACAAGTTGCCAGTAATCTGACGTCCCCATTGGTAGAGTACCAAACATGTGACCAAGACACATCAAAGATCTGAGTCGGCAGAGAAAACGCTGAATTACACCAGACACGTCAGTCACATGGAGAGGGTAAGGTCAGAGAAAGCTAAGGATTACTAACAAGCTTTCAAATTCGGGTGAGTAGATTCCCTCCTTTGGAGACCAGTACAGAACATATAGTAGAAAACGGAGGACATACTAACTTACACAACTAAGCAGAACTATATGAAAATAACTCTTTCTCAACACCATAGTAAAGCCATGTTAAATAACGGAGACGCTACTATTAAAATAAAGGAGCAGTCTTTACTATACTATATTGACATATATGGTTTCTATAAAAACAATGGATGCTTGTATAAATAGAATGGACCGTTCAATACATACACCAAAGAGTAACCATCATATTGTTAGAGTACAATCAAGTCAATGTACTTTTTTACCTGCAAATCGTATTAATATATTTTGATTGTGTATTTGATATATGATGCTATGAATTTATAAAACATATGAATTTGCAATATTTATGAAGTTGATAAGCTTACAAATATCTGATGAATTTTGATACCATTATGAACTTATGATATATCTGCACAATAGTACGATTAAGAGGTACACCTCAATATATAGTTTTTTTTTTAAATAATATTTTTATGACAAATATTTAGCAAGAATATTGCCATTTCTACACCTAAGAGGAATAATAATTATGTGGCAGTAAAAAAGTAAAAAATTATTCATAGTACACACCATAGTGGCTTTATATCATTTGTAGTTGGCTTTGTAGCGCACTCTTTCTTTGTATAGGTTTGCATTAGCCCCATCTTATGTAATGGTGATTGAAAAACCTAGTTGTATCTAAGCCTCAATATTATGCTAGTCTAGTGCACAATTTATAATACCAAAAACAAGGTTACAGATATATGATTAGATTACAAGGGTTTAGATTTAGTTTTTTATTGTTTTTTTTAAGATTAGGGATTTTATTTGCTTGTAAAAGATCTGAATGCCCTTTAAGGGAAAGGTTTTTTTAGTGTTAGTTTTTTTTATTTTGGGGGGTTTGGAGGGTGGGGGTTTTACTGTTAGGGGGGGACTTAGTATTTTTAAATGTAAAAGAGCTGTTTAACTTAGGGCAATGCCCTACAAAAGGCCTTTTTAAGGGCTATTGGTAGTTTAGTTTAGATTAGGGGGTGTTTTTATTTTGAGGGGGCTTTTTTATTTTCATAAGGATTAGGTTTAATTTATTTATTTTTGATAATTTGGTTTATTATTTTCTGTAATGTTACACTTTTTTATTTTCTGTAATTTTAGATTCATTTAAACTTAGTTTTTTTTTTTTTTAAAGTAATGTAAGTTTTTTTATTCTAATTTAGTATTTTTTAATTTTAGGTAATTGGGGTTAATTTAGGGTGTGTTAGGTTAGGGGGCTTAGTAATTAAATTAGTTATTTGCGTTGTGGGGGTTGGAAGTTTTAGGGGTTAATAGTGCAATTAGCTTTATTGCATTGTGGGGGGTTGGCGGATTAGGGGTTAATATGTTATTTAGATACTTTGCGATGTGGGGGATGACGGATTAGGGGTTAATAGATTTATTAGGTAGTTTGCCATGTTGGGGTTGGCGGATTTAAGGGTTTATACTCCCCCCTATATCTCAGACCTTGTCTCCAGATACTCTCCCTCCCGTCCCCTTCGCTCTGCTCACAACCTCCTACTCTCCTCCTCTCTTGTCACCTCATCACACTCCCGTTTACAGGACTTCTCCAGACTGGCTCCCATCTTGTGGAACTCTCTGCCTCGCTCCACAAGACTCTCTTCTAGTTTTAAAAGCTTCAAGTGCTCCCTAAAGACTCTACTGTTCAGGGATATATGCAAGCTACGCTAACCTTTCTTTATACCAGTTCCTCTCCTCCATTGCTATACCCTGAACCCCCCTAGCATGTAAGCCTAAGAGTCCCGCTGTTTGTAGATCACCTTCTTAATAGCTGACTACAACAGTGCAACTCTTGGCAGGGCCCTCTACCCATTTGATCCCTATAATTGTTTTGTTGTACTCCGCATTTGTTTATAGCGCTGCGGAATCTGTTGGCGCTCTACAAATAACCGATAATAATAATAATAAAATAATTATTAGGTAGATTGCGATGTGGGGGATGGCGGATTAGGGGTTAATCACTGTATTAGGTAGTTTATGATGTGGGGGTTGGCGGATTAGGGGTTAATATATTTTAATAGTTATTGCGGTGGGGGAGATGGCTGTTGACAGGTAGATATTGCGCATGGGTTAGGTGTTGGTTAATACTTTTAGGCAGTTACGGTGCTCACATACTCTGTGCAAGGCTTGCTGCGCCTGCCTATGTGTGGCAAGGTGAAAATGGAGTAAAATTTCACCATTTTTTCTCTGTAAGTCCTTGGCCTGAATATGTGATACCGATTTGCGACGCGGTTCTATGTTAGTTTATGGGAGTAAAATTAGCAGTGATGGGTGAAATATACGCGCTGCATTTATATGCGGCGCTATATATGTGATTGCAATACCCGACTAAAAAATGGCAACGCCGTTTTTTTGCGGGCGACGCCGCATATGTAATCTTGCCCCAAAAGAGTGTGAACATTTTAAGAGCAGATTAACATTTATAGTTGTTTTTCAATGGCCAACCTCCAACCACTACTAGCCTTACTTGAAGGATCCAAACCTGACTTTTTTTCTTAACAAAGTCTGATTTTTTTAGTGATATTTTAAATCAATATGAAACAGTCCTCCTGTAGCACTGTAGCCCCAGACATTGCAGAACTTAGTTTCTATTGTCACATAATTTTTGCTGTAAAATTTCTCTACTGAGCAGCTAGATTAGATGTCTCCTAGCAATACTTCAAAGGGAACAAAATGCTACTTTGCCTTCCTGTAGAAATCCCAGCCCCCTTGTGCTACTGTGAAAGGAAGTAATTGACCCTTAACAGATGAAGCTAAAAAAAGAAAGAAAATATTAATTACTTTTACAATTATAAATTAAACATATTGCAATGCTTTCTATTCAGTATACCCCACTGCTTAGTGTTTTTTATTACAACAATGAAACAGACTGTTTTATATACCTTTAACTCTCTGTTGAGGGGCAGTTAAGGACAAAGCTAGCCAAGAAGCTACCCATGATTAAACTTTATATCTTACAATCTCAAGTTGTTCTATGTCCATTTAAGAGGATATGTAATAGTCTATATTATTATTATTAATAATAATAATAATAATAATAATAATATCAGCAATAATAATAATATTTTAGGCCAAATAGTTTGGACTTTATTACAAGTGGAGCGCTATGATATCTTGCTCCCGCAAATTGGCAAATTTGCCCATTTGCGGGAACGCAATAATTAACCAGCCATTACAAGTGGCTGGTTATTGCTACCACAAGCTTGCGGTAGCAATTAGTGTTTAGAAAATTAACCAGAGATCCGATCTATGGTTCATTTTCTAAAAGTGCCCCAAATCCCCTCAAAATAGAGGGCATTTGAATTTTTTCTATAAAAAAAAATCTAGCATTTTTTTTTAAATAAAAAAAAAAAACTGCACTATGCATTTTTGGGGCTTTAAAGTTGGTGGGAGTGGTTTGTCAAAAAAAAGGCACTGAAAAGTGCCTTTGCATTGCGGCCTATGGGAATTGTGTGTTCCCAGTAAATATATATGTATATTCTTATATACATATATATTGATGTGTTAATATGTATATACACATATTATCACATAAATATATATGTATATAATCATATACATATATTTATAAATGCTGCCCATCACTGTGCGACTTATCCTTTCGCTGCACAAGGTTCTGATGCCATCTCTGACGGCATCAGAACAAGGCTCCCATAGGAGCCTATGTAAGCGTGCAATGCTTCCATGTTTGCATTGCACCAAACTTATAATACCAGCGTACATTAGCATGCGCTGGTATTACAAAGTGGAGAGCAAAAATCGCTTTCTAGAAACATTTAGCACCCCACTTGTAATTTGGCCCTTAGTATGAAGGGGTATATAAAGAATTAATACATTTTTATATATATAGACTACTTCATGAGTGTCAAGAGACTCTTGTGCAAGTGCTTAGAAAGTGTTTAATATCACAGGTTCGGTGTCACTTTGGTTTTTATTGATTGCTATATATATTACTTTATTGATTTTGTTGTAGTAGCAGATGGGAATGCATTTCTGGATGATAAATCAGGTGAATGTTCCCAGAATGCACATTTAGAATCACAATCCTATTGTCCCTAACATGTAATGATATTATGAAGTTGATATATCAAAATATTTCTATATGTTCTATTTAATTTGATGTGCAAGGGAAGAATGATCCCAGACCTGTTCATACATTATATGGGATGTCATTTTTTTGGAAAACTTGTCAGTGGGATATACCTGTTTTGTGCATGTTTGCAGGTCTAGGATTCCCCCTCAATATAAAGAGAACTGTACACTCTTTCATTGCCACAATATGGGCTAAATTACAAGTGGAGCTTTACTTTTTTATTGCTCATGAGCGTTAACTGTGTTCAAGGTGAAACAATAGCAATCCCATGTTAGGGCTGGTATTATAAGTTGAAAGTCAAAAACATGTGAGCAAAAGACTAAAGACCTCTACTTTTTAGAGGTTGAATATTGCAGCCGCACTAACTTTATGTCTCCATAGACTTCTGTAAGAAACACTAAAAAGTACTTTTTTGTTTTGCTTGTACGCTATACCAACTGTGCTAAAGCCAAAGGTGCTTTAGGAGTAGTTTAAATTCAAATATTCTTTTCTCCAACATTGGTGTGTCCGGTCCACGGCGTCATCCATTACTTGTGGAAAATGTTCTCCCCCACAGGGAAAGGCAAGGAGAGCACACAGCAAGAGCTGTCCATATAGCTCCCCCTCTGGCTCCGCCCCCCAGTCATTCTCCTTGCCGCTCTGAACAAGTTGCATCTACCACGGGGATGGCGAGGAGTTTGTGGTGTTAGTTGTAGTTTTTTATTCTTCTATCAAGAGTTTGTTATTTTAAAATAGTGCTGGCTTGTACTATTTACTCTATAACAGAAAAGTGATGAAGATTTCTGTTTAAGAGGGCTATGATTTTAGCACAAGTAACTAAAATCCATTACTGTTACCACGCAGGACTGTTGAAACAAGAGAACTTCAGTTGGGGGTAACAGTTTGCAGACTCATCTGCTTCAGGTATGACTAGTCTCCTTCTAACAACACAGGCTAATGCTAGATGACAGTCATTTTTCCCCTCAGGGGAAACGGTAAGCCATTTTTCTTTCACCTCAGCAAAAAAGATAACAGGCTTCCCCTTTTTGTTTTTTTATGCTGGTAGACACTGTTAGGGGCTAAATCGATTGGTTTTTATTACAATATTATACCATTTGAAATATTTTATAAGCTCACATACACTTGGGAACGTTTTTTATTGATCTGGCTTGTTTTAGACACCTAAATCTAGTCAGGAAGGCCCCTTCACTCTAGTGTGCTGAGGGAGGAAGCCTCATTTTGGCACTTCAGCTGTGCAGTTGAATTTCAAGGCAGTGCATGCAGATTCATGTGAGAGGGTCCTGTGGTTCAGAAAGTGACTCCAAAAGGCTTTTTTCTGTGAATGGTGACCCCTAAGGAAGGTAAAGAGCTGCAGCAAGGCTGTAGCTGGGATTGTGGTGTGTAAAAACGGTTAAATCCAACAATTAGCTCCGGTTTGCTTGTTTTAAGAGCTAGAGTCTCCATATTTGCTGTGCAATACTTTTTAAGCATTAAGACACTGGGGTCCAAATTTCAGAAAAATCGGATATTGTCTTCATAGATTTTTGAACATTCAGAAATAAATGTGTCATTTTATTATTTAAAGAGACAGTAACGTTTTTGTTTAAAATCGTTTTTATTGCATTGTTTGCCTGCCTAAATCTGTTTAACATGTCTGTTCCATCAGATAACCTATGCTCTGTTTGTATAGAGACAAATGTGGTTCCCCCTTCGAGTGTTTGTGATAATTGCGCCATAGCGTCCAAACAAAATCAGGACAGCTCTGTTATTTTTCATAATGTTGCCCAAGATTATTTATCTAATGAAGGTAGTGGGGATAGCTCTACATCCTCTCCTTCTGTGTCTACACCAGCTTTGCCCGCGCAGGCGACACCTAGCGCGCCAGTGCTTATTTCTATGCAACAATTATCAGCAATAGTGGATAATTCTATAGCAAATCTTTTATCCAAACTACCAGTTTTTCAGAGAAAGCGTGATTGTTCAGTTTTAAATACAGATAAAAAGGATGAACAATCAGACGCTGACGATGCCTTATCTATTTTACCCTCACATCAATCGGAATTGGCTGTGAGGGAAGGGCTGTCTGAGGGTGAAATTTCAGACTCAGGAAAAATTTCTCAACAGGCAGAACCTGATCTAGTGGCATTTAAATTTAAGCTAGAACATCTCCGTGCTTTGCTTAAGGAGGTATTAGCTACTCTGGATGACTGTGATTCCATGGTAGTACCAGAGAAGTTGTGCAAATTGGACACATTTTTAGAGGTCCCAGTGCACAACGACGCTTTTCCAATACCTAAGAGGGTAGCGAACATAGTGGAAAAGGAGTGGGAGAAGCCAGGTGTACCCTTTGCCCCACCTCCTATATTTAAGAAAATGTTTCCCATAGTAGACCCTAGAAGGGACGCATGGCAAACGGTCCCGAAGGTTGAGGGAGCTGTTTCAACACTAGCGAAGCGCACAACTATTCCTATAGAGGACAGCTGCGCTTTCAAAGATCCTATGGATAAAAAATTGGAAGGATTGCTTAAAAAGATTTTTGTTCAGCAAGGGTTCATCCTTCAACCAGCTACGTGTGTTATTACTGTCACTTCAGCGGCGTCCTTTTGGTTCGAAGAACTAGAAAGGTCGCTCCAGAAAGAGACTTCCTATGAAGAAGTCATGGACAGAATTCACGCATTAAAGTTAGCTAATTCCTTTATATTGGATGCCGCCTTTCAAATAACGAAATTGGCGGTGAAAAACTCAGGTTTTGCTATAGTATCTCGGAGGGCGCTTTGGCTAAAATCCTGGTCGGCAGACGTGTCGTCCAAGACTAAGTTACTGAATATTCCTTTCAAGGGTAAGACCCTTTTTGGGCCGGAATTGAAGGAAATTATTTCAGACATCACTGGGTGTAAGGGCCATGCCCTCCCACAGGATAGGCCTTTTAAGGCTAAGAACAAGTCTAATTTTCGTTCCTTTCGCAATTTCAGGAACGGACCAGCTAATAACTCCACTGCCGCTAGACAAGAAGGTAACGCGGCCCAGCCCAAACCCGCTTGGAAGCCCATGCAAGGCTGGAACAAGGGTAAACAAACCAAGAAACCTGCTGCTGCTACCAAGACAGCATGAAGGGGTAGCCCCCGATCCGGGACCGGATCTGGTAGGGGGCAGACTATCTCTCTTTGCTCAGGCTTGGGCAAGAGATGTTCTGGATCCCTGGGCACTAGAGATAGTTTCCAAGGGATACCTGTTAGAATTCAAGGGACTTCTTCCAAAGGGAAGGTTCCACCTGTCTCGCTTATCTTCAGACCAGATAAAGAAACAGGCATTCTTACATTGTGTAAGAGACCTATCAAAGATGGGAGTGATAAACCCAGTCCCCTCCGGGGAACAAGGTCTAGGGTTTTACTCAAACCTGTTTGTGGTTCCCAAAAAAGAGGGAACTTTCAGGCCAATTTTGGATTTAAAGATATTAAACAAGTTCCTCAGAGTTCCATCCTTCAAGATGGAAAGCATTCGGACAATCTTACCAACAATCCAGCAGGGTCAATTTTTGACTACCGTGGATCTGAAGGATGCGTATCTGTATATCCCAATCCACAAAGCTCATCATCAGTTCCTGAGGTTCGCCTTTCTGGACAAACATTACCAGTTTGTGGCTCTTCCATTCGGTTTAGCCACCGCTCCCAGAATTTTCACAAAGGTGCTAGGGTCCCTTCTAGCAGTCCTAAGACCGAGGGGCATTGCTGTAGCACCTTATCTAGACAACATCCTAATCCAAGCGTCGTCTCTTTCCAAAGCGAGGGCTCATACAGACATTGTGTTGGCTTTTCTCACGGGTGGAAAGTGAACATAGAAAAAAGTTCACTGTCACCGTCCACAAGGGTTCCTTTTCTGGGAACAATAATAGATTCTGTGGAAATGAAGATCTTTCTCACAGACATCAGAAAGACAAAGCTTCTAAAAGATTGTCGAGTTCTTCACTCTATTCCTCAACCCTCCATAGCTCAATGCATGGAAGTAATAGGACTAATGGTCGCAGCAATGGATGTGGTTCCTTTTGCTCAAATTCATCTAAGACCATTACAGCTGTGCATGCTCAATCAGTGGAATGGGGACTATACAGACTTGTCTCCCCAAATTCAAGTAGACCAGGTAACCAGGGACTCACTTCTCTTGTGGTTGACCCAGGATCACCTGTCTCAGGGAATGAGTTTCCGCAGACCGGAGTGGGTCATCGTCACGACCGACACCAGCCTCTTGGGGTGGGGCGTGGTCTGGGACTCTCTGAAAGCTCAGAGCCTATGGTCGCGGGAAGAGTCGCTTCTCCCGATAAACATTTTGGAACTAAGAGCTATATTCAATGCGCTCCTGGCTTGGCCTCAGCTAGCGGAAGCCAGGTTCATAAGATTTCAGTCGGACAACATAACGACTGTTGCGTACATCAATCATCAGGGGGGAACAAAGAGTTCCCTAGCGATGAAGGAAGTAACCAAGATAATCCAATGGGCAGAGAATCACTCCTGCCATCTATCTGCTATTCACATCCCAGGAGTAGACAACTGGGAGGCGGACTATTTGAGTCATCAGACTTTCCATCCGGGGGAGTGGGAACTCCATCCGGAGGTCTTTGCTCAGTTAACCCAATTATGGGGCATTCCAGACATGGATCTAATGGCGTCCCGTCAGAACTTCAAGATTCCTTGCTACGGGTCCAGATCCAGGGATCCCAAGGCGACTCTAGTGGATGCATTAGTGGCGCCTTGGTCGTTCAACCTAGCATATGTGTTTCCACCGTTTCCTCTCCTCCCCAGGCTCATAGCCAGGATCAAACAGGAGAAGGCCTCAGTGATTCTGATAGCTCCTGCGTCGCCACGCAGGACTTGGTATGCAGACCTGGTGAATATGTCATCGGCTCCACCATGGAAGCTACCTTTGAGACAGGACCTTCTAGTACAAGGTCCATTCGAACATCCCAATCTAGTTTCTCTACAGCTGACTGCTTGGAAATTGAACGCTTGATTTTATCCAAGCGTGGGTTTTCAAATTCTGTGATTGATACTCTGGTCCAGAAAACCTGTGACTAGAAGGATTTACCATAAAATATGGAAAAAATATATCTGTTGGTGTGAATCCTGGAGTAAGATTAAAATTCCAAAGATTCTCTCCTTTCTCCAAGAAGGTTTGGATAAAGGATTGTCAGCTAGTTCTCTAAAAGGACAGATTTCTGCATTATCCGTCTTGTTGCACAAACGACTGGCAGCTTTGCCAGATGTACAAGCTTTTGTTCAGGCTTTGGTTAGAATCAAGCCTGTTTACAGACCCATGACTCCTCCTTGGAGTCTAAATTTAGTTCTTTCAGTTCTTCAAGGGGTTCCGTTTGAACCTTTACATTCCATAGATATTAAGTTACTATCTTGGAAAGTTCTGTTTTTGGTTGCTATTTCTTCTGCTAGAAGAGTTTCTGAATTATCTGCTTTGCAGTGTGATCCACCCTATCTGGTGTTCCATTCAGATAAGGTTGTTTTGCGTACTAAGCCTGGTTTTCTTCCAAAAGTTGTTTCCAATGAGAACATCAACCAGGAAATAGTTGTTCCTTCTTTGTGTCCGAATCCAGTTTCAAAGAAGGAACGTTTATTACACAATTTAGATGTTGTTCGTGCTTTAAAGTTCTATTTAGAAGCAACAAAAGATTTTAGACAAAACTCATCCTTGTTTGTCGTTTACTCTGGTAAGAGGAGAGGTCAAAAAGCTACTGCTACCTCTCTCTCTTTCTGGCTGAAAAGCATTATCCGCTTGGCTTATGAGACTGCCGGATGGCAGCCTCCTGACCGTATCACAGCTCACTCTACTAGGGCTGTGGCTTCCACATGGGCCTATAAGAACGAGGCTTCTGTTGACCAGATATGTAAGGCAGCGACTTGGTCTTCTCTGCACACTTTTGCCAAATTCTACAAATTTGATATTTTTGCTTCTTCTGAGGCTGTTTTTGGGAGAAAGGTTTTGCAAGCCGTGGTGCCTTCTGTTTAGGTAACCTGATTTGCTCCCTCCCTTCATCCGTGTCCTAAAGCTATGGTATTGGTTCCCACAAGTAATGGATGACGCCGTGGACCGGACACACCAATGTTGGAGAAAACAGAATTTATGCTTACCTGATAAATTACTTTCTCCAACGGTGTGTCCGGTCCACGGCCCGCCCTGGTTTTTTTAATCAGGTTGAAATTTTTTTTCTTTATACACTACAGTCACCACGGCACCCTATAGTTTCTCCTTTTTCTCCTAACCGTCGGTCGAATGACTGGGGGGCGGAGCCAGAGGGGGAGCTATATGGACAGCTCTTGCTGTGTGCTCTCCTTGCCTTTCCCTGTGGGGGAGAACATTTCCCACAAGTAATGGATGACGCCGTGGACCGGACACACCGTTGGAGAAAGTAATTTATCAGGTAAGCATAAATTCTGTTTTTATTTTCAAATATATATTTCAATATATATCTAGAACTAAATAGCTATATAAATATATAGATATAGAAATATATAGACATATATTGTAAATGCAGATATACATTGAAATATATATTTAACATTAAAAAGAACACTTTCTTCAAAGTGAAGAACATATACATTTAAGTATTTCTATTAACCCCTTAAGGACCAGCGACGTACCCTGTATGTCGCTGGCTTTTTTTGGGGACTTGATTGTTTTATAGCGCGGTCTTGCCACCAGCGTTGAGACTGCTCCATTCCACAAAGCCTGCTGGAGGGAGGGCATGAATAGCGTGTTCTTGCTAGACTTGTGCTATTTTGTCCTGAAAAAACCCTTAACAACCAGTGACATACAGTGTACATTGTGGTCATTAAGGGGTTAAATACACATACAACATAATGCAATTGATTAAACATGATATTAGTCATTAGTGTTTATATACTGTATGAGTATAGTTGCTAACTGTCCCATTTTTCCTTGGCCAGTCTCGCTTTTTGACTTTCTATCCCTGTCTATTAAAGGGATAGAAAGGTAAAAAATTAAATGTGCATGGGTGCATATCAATTTGAAATATAAGTATTTTGCAATATACTTCCTTTAACAAAAATGTTTCTAATAAAAGTTATTTCTGTTTTTCTGCAGCATATGCATATATCCTGTAAGCGCCCATGCACCAGTATTCAAACACTACACCTTACCAGAGAGCTGAAAGTGGGGTGTATTGCTTCTGAAGAGCAAATTTGTGTCATATAAGGTAGTGCTGACCATCTGAGAAGGTGTGGTGTTTAAATACCGGTGCATGGGCCATCACAGGATATGTGTGTATGCAGCAGAAAACAGTAAAAACTTTTATTAGAAACATTTTTGCTAATGGAAGTATAATGCAAAAATGCTTCTATTTCAAATTGAAATGGACACATGCACATTTTATTTTTGACCTTCATATCTTTTTAAATCTGTCCCATGTTCACTTCAGCCTATATAATGTTTATTAATAGTGTGTGCAGTACAGTACTCCCACCACAGAGGCTGCTGTGGCTTTCAATTTTTCTCATTGCTTACTGCATGTAAGTTTTTTTCTGAAACCTTATCTGTGATCTTCGCTTATGTTGAAGTGTGTAGACAGGTGAAGCCATGAGATATATAATACCAGGGAGGGTAGGAGACAAGTGGTGATGAAGCCAGGTATCACAATAGTGTTGCATAGTTTGGAATATGTGTAATTTACCCCATTTGTATAAGGCTTTGCTTAGCAAGGACTCAATATTTCATGCTTTTCGTGTGCTACGACTGAAATTCAGAGACCATACCAAAAAAAAAATTCCAGATTTACTGGGGCATTTCAAGGTCTATTAACATACTGCCCACAATCAGTGCTGCAGCAAAGATCACAAATGACTATTTACCTCACAAAATACTACTATCTTTTGACATTTTCAATAGTGTTTTAGCAAAAGTAAAAAATACAAAAAAATCCTCAGTAAATGTACATTTATTGTTTCCCATTCCAGCAGCTCCAACACAGTAGTCGACAGGTTAAACATATTGAGATAATATCACTGTCTAATTTAAGGCTTTGTAACATCTATTAAAACTAGGTTGGTTTGTGGGATTCTGCTATATATATGCTGAAGGGTTAATAATTTAACCCTTGCTAGGTTATTTTGGTACTTGCTGTAGAGATATTTTTCCATGTCAGAGATATGCTTGAGAGTAAGGGAGGTGATAAGGAGATTGATGATTTAACCTACATTAAGGGCTATAACAGTGCAAAAAGATAAGTCTCTAATAAATTAGAGCAGTTTTATAATTAGAGAATATCCTGTTATCATAGCAAACACACACATCCTTAAGTCCAAAGTGAAAAATAAAGAATAAAAACAATTCTATACAGCACAAGTGGAATATACACATCTGATGTACAGAAGAATCGCATAGCATGCAACACCCTGCTGAACCAAACCCTATACATAATAGGACCTTGTCTGGCCAGGTATACTTGTGGATCTATGCATGCAATTTAGTCACAAAGATGACATCAATATTGTTGCTATACAAAGCAGATGATACTATATTCTGTTTCCATATTTGATTATTCCATTATTAGTATCACTTGTTAGTAAGCTGAAGGAAAAAGTGCACATCCATGCAAGTAACAGCAAAGCGCCAAGCAAGTAATTAAACATCCAGCAATTAGCCAGGCAAGTGAAAGTAGTAGCGTAGAAGCGCAGAAGCAAGCATACATATTAGGCAATGTCCCACTGTAGTAAACTTATCACAGTCAATGCAACGTAAGGACAAGAGGCAAATTGGTATATTCTGGATCACCTGCCAAACATTCAGACAGGCTCCACATCTAGCGGTTCCGTATTTTAACTTGAGCAATACCTCTCCTTATAATTGTGAGTCATCATGCTCTAAAGGACATGGATCCAGTGCTTGCAATGGTAGTTGTCAACGACCATAAACAATTTGCCATGGAAACCATTTTGTTGTGGTGAAAAGAAACCTTCGCTTACAAGCCATCAGCTCAAACTTCTTCCGACATCAGATCGCGGCTTCACTAAACTAAACTTAGGTACATATTATATGTATAGAGCTTGCTAATAATTTTTATATATAGTTAAAGTCATCTCCAGTTCAGCAATGCACTGCTGGGAGCTAGCTGAGCACATATGGTGAGCAAATAACAATTAAGTGTAGCCACCAGTCACCAGTGGTGAATTGCTGTAGAATTGAATTTAAAAATAACATGCTCTATCTGAATCATTAAAGATTAAATTTGACTTTCCCATTACTTTAAGAAATTGGTATGGCTAAATTATACTACTATTTGTAATTAGCTTGTTTTGGGGGTCAATCTGAGTGGGTAGATCTATGCAGACCATTATGGGCATGGCTCTGCTGCAAAGTGTCCCTGGAAAATGTTTTTAAATGATGGCAACTATCGGACTATACATTTTTAAATATGTGTATATGTGTATGTATCTGTGCACATACATAGTTACACATATATACACATATATACAAATACAGATACAAATATTTATACATATTTATATATTTTTAAGCACTTCCCAGTCAAACACCTTGACATATGCCATATCCCTTTTTAACATTTTCAATAATAAACACATTTTTTTATTAAAAAATAAATATGTATATATGAGTGTAATACTCTGAGCCGTCACAGAGTTTCTCACTCTGGTGCTAATGACGGCTAAGAGCCGTCACTAGCACTCTCCCACCTTGAGGGAGATCTGGGGGCTCCTTACTGTTCCTACCCCGGCAATCGTGCCTGTAGAGTGACAGGCATCTCCCGGGCTTCACGTGATGCATGGTGACGTCACATGCAATTATGTGATGACGTCACCGCACAACTTTATTTATACTTAACAATGTTAAGTATAGGAGGAGGGGGTATGCTGCTTAGAAGCTTGTATCTCAGGCATATAAGCAGCTACAGACCCCCAAGAGACCCATTGTTGGAAAGGTAATCGCTTAACCTGTCCAACAATGTAAGTCTTGGGGGTCTGTAAAAAAAAAATTAAAAAGTTAAAAAAAATGTTTTCAAAAATTTCGAAAATAAAATATTAGCACCCAGATGGGATATGGCTTAGCAGCCAAAGGGTTAATATATTTTACATGTGTTTTGTGAAATTTTTATTTTAACCTTTACACTTTACTTCAGGTCTCAGGTCCTTCTAATTCTGCTAGCGCTATTTTCGATTTTGCTTGAGCGCAAGCCATAACTTTCAATTTCTAATATGAGATATATTTAGCACGGTTGTGATATTCATTAAAAGTTGTGCAAAAAGAGTGATTTTGACAGCACTAAACCTTCTCTGGTAAATATGTTTTACTATGGACTTATAAAATCATTTTGCATGATAATTTTAGCGTGGTCCAGCGATATTGCAATGACAGCCTGCACTATCATTGGCGCTCCACTTGTAATCTGAACTTATATGTTCTTTGCTTCATTGAAGAGAGGATGGTGATGCCAAGCTAAATTAATTTATAATAATTATACCATTTATGTGTTTCCAGAAAAATTATCTGACAATGGAACCTTGGGTTATGGGGTAAAGGCAGTCACAAATATCACAGTGGGTTCACTTCGGCTATCAAGAACACCAACTTACTACTGCAAGTACAAATCCCTACAAGGAGATAACATGAGTATGTTTACCGCTGATTCTCTCTTTTACAGTTTATATTTCACACAATGTGGTGCCTTCTTGTTATCTACTTGTGGCTTCAAAGAAGAGGAAGAGCTGCCTATCATAATACGTCAACATCAAGAGTCATTTTGGACTTTCTGTGGACACAATAGCTGCTCATATCTTCTATATGGGAGGTGTGAACTAAGTACTACAGTTTGAAGATGAAACAGTAGCAAATTGCCTCATACCAACTTGGGCCTAGTTTCTATTGAAGTGGTAAAGTTTGGAAACTGGTGTTAAAAACATTTATCTCCATTAAAGTCTATGGGGATTTTTCATTTTACCACCAGATTCCAGACTTTACCAACTCAATAGAAACTAGCCCTTGGTCAGCAGATTCCTATTTGATTTTCAACATAGTTACTTGTGGCCTCTATGAGTAGCTATACTTTGTCTTCAGGGGTGGAGAGTTGAGGTCAGTAACATGTAGCAATGAATGAGCAGACTGGTTAGATCTAGAGTTAAATGCTTTATTGGATATAATTTATATCTAAGATCACATATACTGTAAAGTACAAAGAATCAGTGATCAGATGTAGCAAATATCTAATCAGGAGAATGCATAGTAGGCACTGTAGACAGGTAATGAGCCAATATGTACTATAGGCAGGTAATGAGCCAACAGGAACTGTAGGGAGGTAATGACCAAGCATGTACTATAGGCAGGTAATGAGCCAACAAGAATGGTAGGCAGTTAATGGATCAGCAAACAATATAGGCAGGTATTAGCCAACAGCAACTGTAGGCAGGTAATGACCCAGTACGTATATGACTCTTGAGTGGCTGAATGACATTTGACAGTTTACCTAGGACATGTACTCTCTACATAACTAATGAAATCTAAAGTAAAGCATTTCAAAACTCAAGTTATTATTATGAGAAAAAATATTATATTTCGAACATAAGAAATTTTAGATAAAGCAACACCATATTTATATTTTAGGGATTCCTTTATTTGTTGAAAACCTGCAAAGTTGCATTACTTGACGCTACTGATGCATGAGAAGTAGTAAATAAACTGCAAAATTCCTTCATCAGTGCATGGGCAAATGTTTTCTTGCAATATATAATCATCATACAATTTACAATGGTTTTTTTGACTTTTATTAGTTATGGTGATTAGAAAAGAGTGCTGATTCAAGTTTTTTTTTGTGATGTTGAATATGAGTTTTGCTAAGGATATTTTAAATTGTTTATTTTATTGCAAGGGAAATAAAAAAGAAAATTTATGCTTACCTGATAAATGTATTTCTCTTTTTACACGATGAGTCCGCGGATCATCTTAATTACTATTGGGAATACCACTCCTGTCCTGCAGGAGACGGCAAAGAGCACCACAGCAAAGCTCTTAAATATCACCTCCCTTCCCTCCCAACTCAGTCATTTGACCAAAGTAAAGGAGAGAAATGAAGTAACAAGGTGAAGCGGTGTCTGAAGTTTATAATAACCAAAAACCTGTCTTTGAAAAACAGGGTGGGCCGTGGACTTATCGTGTCAAAAAAGAAATACATTTTTCAGGGAAGAATAAATTTTCTTTTCTTTTTAATGACACGATGACTCCACGGATCATCTTAATTACTATTGGGAATCAATAACCAAGCTAGAGTACACAGATGATATGGGAGGGACAAGACAGGGAACCTAAATGGAAGGCACCACTGCTTGAAGAACCTTTCTCCCAAAAGCGGCCTCAGCCGAGGCAAAAGTGTAAAATTTGTAGATTTTGAAAAAGTGTGAAGAGAGGACCAAGTTGCAAATCTGTTCCACAGAAGCTTCATTCTTGAAAGCCCATGAGGAAACAACAACCCTTGTGGAATGAGCCGTAACTCTCTCTGGAGGCTGCTCTCCAGCAGTCTCATATGCAAAACGTATGATATTCTTCTTCAGCCAAAAGAAAGAGAAGTAGCCATACTTTTCTGTCCCTTACGTTTTCCCGAGAAAACCACGAACAAAGCAAAAGACTGACAAAAATCCTTAGTCGCCTGCAGGTAAAATATTAAGGCATGGACCACGTCCAAATTGTAGACACAAGGAAGGAACAACAATCTCCTAATAAATGTATTGATCAGAAACAACTTTAGGAAGAAATCCTAATATAGTACGTAAAACTACCTTATCTGAATGAAATATAAGGTAATGGGAATCGTACTGCAATGCCAAGAGCTCTAATACTCTGCAAGCAGAAGAAATAGCAACAAGAAATAAAACTTTCCAAGATAATAACTTAATATCTAAGGAATGCCTAGGCTCCAACGGAGCCCCTTGAACAACTTTGAAAACCAAATTAAGACTCCATGTAGGAGTAACTGGCTTGGACACAGGCCTGATCCTGATCAAGGCCTGACAAAAGGATTGCACATCTGTAACATCTGCCAGACGTTTTGTAACAAAATAGATAAGGCAGAAATTTAACCCTATAGGGAACTTGTCGATAATCCTTTCTCCAAACAATCTTGGAGAAAGGACAAAACTCTAGGAATCCTAACTCTACTCCAGGAGTAGCCCTTGAATTCACACCATTAAAGATATTTATGCCCTATATTATGGTAAATCTTACTAGTTAAAGGTTTATGATTCATGGTTTCTATGACCGATTCTGAAAAGCCCCACTTGGATAAAATTAAGAGTGCAATCCCCAAGCAGTCAGCTTCAGAGAAACTAGAATTAGATGAAGGAAGGGCCCTTGATTAGAAGGTCCTCCTCAATGGAAGTCTCCAAGGTGGAAGAGATGACATGTCCACCAGGTCTGCATACCAAATCCTTTGAGGCCACGTCAGTGTGAGGAGGAAATAGGTATGTGAGACTGAACTTCCAAGGTACCATCAGAGTGTCTATCAGTACAGCCTGAGAGTTCCTTGACCTCGACCCGTACCACGGAAGCTTGGCATTCTTCCAAGAAGCCATGAGATCCAATACCGACTGACCCCATTTGAGAATCAGGCTGCAAAATACTTCCGGATGGAGTCCCCACTCCCCCGTGTGAAAGGAATGGCTGCATAGGAAGTCCTCCTCCCAGATGTCCACTCCTGGAATATGGATCGCCAACTGACAGCAATTGTGGGTCTCCACCCACTGAGTGATTTTGGCTACCTCTGTCATGGCCAAGGAACACTGAGTTCCTTCCTGACGGATAATGTAAGCCACTGGGGTTATATTCTCCTACTGAAACCTGATGAACCAGGCCAAAGCTAACTGAGGCCAGGCCAGGAGAGCACTGAAGATTGATTTTAATTCCAGAATGTTTATGGGTAGAACAGACTCAGACTGAGTCCATGTTCCCTGAGACTCTAGAGAGCCCCAAACTACTCCCTGTCCCAAAAGGCTGGCATTTGTTGTCACAGTCACCCAGGAAGATCTGCAAAAGCAGGTTCCCTGGGAGGGATGATCCTGAGACAACCACCATAGTAGAGATCCCTTGTCTCCTGCTCCAGCTGTAATCACGGAGACAGATCTGCATAATCTCCATTCCACTGCCTGCGCCTGATTAACTGCAGAAGTCTGAGGTGGAAACGGGTGAACTGGAAGATGTCCATTGCCGCTACCATCAACCAAATTAACTCCATGCACTGAGCCACAGATCAGATGGCTGAAGAGAGGACTGAAGTGATAGGCAATAATTGAAAACCTTTGATTTCCTGACTTCTGTCAGAATAATTTTTATTAATGAGGAGTCTATTAGGCTTCTCAAGAAAACTACCCTTGTAGTTGGAATCCATCCAAGACCACAGGAAAAGTAACAACATTTCCACGAGTGATCTTGCTTGATGAAAGTAAGGCATCAATGCCTCGCATCGGAGCACCGCCAGTAGGGATCCCAGAACCTTTGAGAAATTTCTGGTAGCTGTGGCAAGACCGAATGGAAGAGCCACGAGCTGAAAGTGTTTGTCTAGAAATGCAAACCTTAAAAACTTGTGAAGGTCCCTTGTGAAGGTATGCGTCCTTTAAATCCACCGTGGCCAATAATTTACCACCTTGGACCAGAGAAAGAATGGAACGAATAGCTTCCATCTTGAAAGACGGCACTCTGAGAAACTTGTTTAGATTTTTGAGATCTAAAATTGGTCTGAAGGGTCCCTCCTTCTTGGGAACCACAAACAGATTGGAATAAACCCCCATACATCTTTCTTACATCAGAACAGGAACAAACATTCCCAGGTCGGATAATTTCCGTATTAAGTGTAAAAATACCTCTCCTTTTGCCTACAGAAAATCTTGAAGGCCAAAACCTGGCCCTGAAAGAAAAAGGGTCTGGAACTCTAGTTTGTATCCTTGGAACACAAAGCCCATGGATCTAAAACATCTCGAACCCAAGCCTTTGTTACTTAATATTAGGCTTCTCGGATTGCTTTCACCCCTTCCCAGAATGGTCAGGCCTCCAGGAAAACTTGAACTGCTCCTGCTTGGAGGAGGAAGAGGAAGAATTTTCTTTGAAATCTCTAAAGGAGCAAAATTTATGTTTATTTCTCTTATCCTGAGGGAAAAAAATGTTCTCCCGTAAGGTCAGAAACTGTCTCCGTCAAAACAGGCCCCAAACAAGGACTCTCCCTTGTAAGGATCGCCAAACATTTGGACTTAGATGACACATCCGCAGATCAATATTTCAACCATAAGGCTCTACGGACCAATATGGCAAAGCCTGGAATCACAGCTCCCAGCTTAATAACCTGAAGAGAAGCTCTGTAATAAAAGAGATAGCCAACTTAATGGCCTTTATCCTGGAATAGTTTTTGAGGGGAGTATCTGTCTGGATAGAATCAGACAACGCATCCAGAATGCTGCAACACTAATGATAGTAGCAATACAAACCTAAGGAGGTCATTGCAACCCCTGAGCGACCCCTCTAGCCTCTTATCCATAGGATTCTGAAAGGAACAATTATTCTCTCTGGGGATAGTAGTTATAACTATAGGGAATGAAGAAAAAAGAATACTCTCTCTCATTCCTAGTAATAATTACTGTAGCCCTATCTGGTACAAGGAAAACTTCCGCCATGGAGGTCACGCTACAGAACTTGTTTTGGATTGACTATGACCGTAGTATCAGAGTCGTCCAAGGTAGATAAAAACCTCCTTTAAGTAGTAAACGGAGGAGCTCTAGCTAAATCTGAAGGATACATCATCAGCATCAGAGGAAGGAATTACACTGACTGAATCTTTTGAAATCTTACCCTCAGGTGATACCGAAATATCCTCCCTTTCCAGTTTATGAGAGGAAAGTTCGGTATAGATATAGTCAGGACAGAAACCCTACACACTGATTTTTTAACATTTCCTCTAACGCTCTCCCAGCAAGGGAATTTGGAGGAAAGGCATGGATCTATATTAATAAAACAATTTTGGGACCCTTGAGGAGAAAAACTGTGTCATATTTATTTTTGAACACTGTTCAATTAACAATAATGGCTCAAAAACCTAGAAATTGTGTGTTCTCTCAAAACCTGAGGGAAAGAAAATGACTGGAGGACTATATAATCAAAAAGATAACAGATATCTGTAAATTATGACAAATAGATTTTTTTTCTAAAATCTTTTACAGAAAAAATAACGTTACTGTTTCTTCTCTTTAAATATTTTTATTAAAGTTTTCACATGTTATAAAGTACATTTACTTTGCACTTTCATGTCTCCTTCATAACAAGTATACATTTCTCATCCAAATCAATAATACAATATATATAAACAATTAAATATTCTTACAATAATGTCTTAAAGGCTTAGTTATTATCATGCGTATAAGTTACGTATATATTAAGCAATGTCCAATTTTAGTTCTATCCATTACGCTTGGATAATATGAAAGTTCTTTGGTAAGGAATCCAAAACTTTACTATCATACTGTTCCTTCTTTCATCTTCTTTTTTCTTTTATGTTACATATAGGAATATAAAACATCCCTGTCTCATTAGACAATCCTCCTTATCTTTTGTCCATTAACATAGCTTTTGCTGATCAACCATAATCATATCAAACTTATTCTAAATTGACATAAAAAAAGAAAAAAAAAACTCTCTTCTGCCTATTAACAAAAGCAGGTGAATATCTAAAGGATAGTTTAACCCAATGATATATCTTGCCCCTAAAATGTGTTCTTATACATCTCCTTAAAGGGACACTGAACCCAAATTTTTTCTTTTGTGATTCAGATAGAGCATGCAATTTTAAGCAACTTTCTAATTTACTCCTATTAGCAATTTTTCTTTGTTCTCTTGCTATCTTTATTTGAAAAAGAAGGCATCTAAGTTTTTTGTTTGTTTCAGTACTCTGGATAGCACTTTTTTATTGGTGGATGAATTTATCCACCAATCAGCAAGGACAACCCAGGTTGTTCACCAAAAATGGGCCGGCATCTAAACTTACATTCTTGCAGTTCAAATAAAGATACCAAGAGAATGAAGACAATTTGATAATAGGAGTAAATTAGAAAGTTGCTTAAAATGTCATGCTCTATCTGAATCACAAAAGAAAAAATGTGGGTCAGTGTCCCTTTAAGTCTCTGTTCTATATCAGAAAGGAGAAATTTCTATCAATATCCGTTGACAAATCTGCTTGGATGGGTCTAATACCTTCTATTGTGTAAAAGCAGCCCACCTTTAGGCCTGCAAACTATGGGATTCAGAGGGAGGAGCTGGGGGGGGGAGGACACAAAAAATAAAATAAAAAAAAATTGTGTGCTGTCTCGCCATTCCCAGAACTTGTATTTATTCTTGAACTAACCATTGTGAGGGCAAAACTTCTGCCACTATTAGATTCATGAAAGGTAATGTATTTTGAAGCGGCACTAAGAATTGTCGCTGTGTCAACAGGGGCCATGAACAAATATAATTTTTCCACTTACTAAAATATTTTCTGTATTGTATTTCTGGTCTTATTTTCAGGTCCTGTCTTTCAACTATCACCTGTAATTTAATGGCATTAATGAATTCACTTAAGCTTGGAACCTCTTTCTGTTTCCATTTCTTGAATATTAAATTATGTGCCGCCAAAATAGTCATATTAGTTAGATACCTATCCCCGGGTTTCTCTGTTTGTTGAAAGAAAAATATTTGTATAGGTTCTAAAACAGTTTTGACATTAAGATATTTATTTAGCCAGAATTGTATCTTCAGCCAGAACTGTCGCACTTTAGGGCAGCACCATAAGCAATGTAGCAAATTTGCTCTGGATGAATTACATTTGTAGCAGTAACTCTGCTGGGCACCCGCCAAGATACTTATTCTTTCAGGTGTTAAAAATTATTAATTAATTTGTGCTGTGACTCTCTCCAATTGATTCAGCTTGTTGCTTCCTCTGCCAATTTTATACAGTGAATAATGTCCTCGCTTTGTAATGTAATAAAATATTTCAAAAATGTCTCTCTGGCTTGATTAATATAGTTTTGTCCAGTGATTTTCATTATGTTTTGATACCAAATTGAATCCCTGCTTATATA
Organism: Bombina bombina; assembly: GCF_027579735.1. NCBI lineage: Eukaryota > Metazoa > Chordata > Amphibia > Anura > Bombinatoridae > Bombina > Bombina bombina. Next base: position 318,138,184 of record NC_069503.1, on the reverse strand, counting down.
TCTTAAGACCTGGATCCGTATGTTGTTGTACCCAATCAGTACCAAATGTACATATATGCATTTCTATGTAGTGACGTGCTTGAAGGTACGCATAAAAGTTCTAAGTGGGAGTTTAAATTCTCCTGCCAAATTCTCAAAAGTTTGAGTCATCCCGGCGTCCCCCATTCTCAGTTGCGTGAATTGCCTGATGCCTTTACCGTGCCCCTCCTGAAATACTGTGTTATAAATCCCTGGTAAAAAATCTACACATCCAACAATGGGGAGAAGCCGGGATACCTGGAATTCCTGAACCAATAACCAGCAGTATTTTTGCCACGCTAATACTATATTCGCGAATGTTAAAAAATTGCTAATATTATGTGGTAATTTGTTATATGAAAGGGACAGGTGAGTAGTGTAACCCTGCGCTGGGAAAAGGTAATTAGTAAGCCAAGGGAAACAGGAGAAACCCTTATCTCCAAATAACTACCAGAAAAAATATAATTTAAACAGCCTCTTCCTCAAAAGAGAGAAAAAGACTTTTAAATACCTTGGCGCTGCAGATTGCGGCTAAAACTAATAATAAGGGGATATGCTCTGTTATAAGTCAGGATGTACAAAGTAAATACTTGGCCTCAGATTTGGATAACAATATAAAAAAATATTTATTTAATACAATATGTTTAAAAGCTGATCAGCGGGTGAATGGATTAAAAAGATGTAACAAATATTTGCAACATACAGGGAGTGCAGAATTATTAGGCAAATTAGTATTTTGACCACATCATCCTCTTTATGCATGTTGTCTTACTCCAAGCTGTATAGGCTCGAAAGCCTACTACCAATTAAGAATATTAGGTGATGTGCATCTCTGTAATGAGAAGGGGTGTGGTCTAATGACATCAACACCCTATATCAGGTGTGCATAATTATTAGGCAACTTCCTTTCCTTTGGCAAAATGGGTCAAAAGAAGGACTTGACAGGCTCAGAAAAGTCAAAAATAGTGAGATATCTTGCAGAGGGATGCAGCACTCTTAAAATTGCAAAGCTTCTGAAGCGTGATCATCGAACAATCAAGCGTTTCATTCAAAATAGTCAACAGGGTCGCAAGAAGCGTGTGGAAAAACCAAGGCGCAAAATAACTGCCCATGAACTGAGAAAAGTCAAGCGTGCAGCTGCCAAGATGCCACTTGCCACCAGTTTGGCCATATTTCAGAGCTGCAACATCACTGGAGTGCCCAAAAGCACAAGGTGTGCAATACTCAGAGACATGGCCAAGGTAAGAAAGGCTGAAAGACGACCACCACTGAACAAGACACACAAGCTGAAACGTCAAGACTGGGCCAAGAAATATCTCAAGACTGATTTTTCTAAGGTTTCATGGACTGATGAAATGAGAGTGAGTCTTGATGGGCCAGATGGATGGGCCCGTGGCTGGATTGGTAAAGGGCAGAGAGCTCCAGTCCGACTCAGACGCCAGCAAGGTGGAGGTGGAGTACTGGTTTGGGCTGGTATCATCAAAGATGAGCTTGTAGGGCCTTTTTGGGTTGAGGATGGAGTCAAGCTCAACTCCCAGTACTACTGCCAGTTTCTGGAAGACACCTTCTTCAAGAAGTGGTAGAGGAAGAAGTCTGCATCCTTCAAGAAAAACATGATTTTCATGCAGGACAATGCTCCATCACACGCGTCCAAGTACTCCACAGCATGGCTGGCAAGAAAGGGTATAAAAGAAGAAAATCTAATGACATGGCCTCCTTGTTCACGTGATCTGAACCCCATTGAGAACCTGTGGTCCATCATCAAATGTGAGATTTACAAGGAGGGAAAACAGTACACCTCTCTGAACAGTGTCTGGGAGGCTGTGGTTGCTGCTGCACGCAATGTTGATGGTGAACAGATCAAAACACTGACAGAATCCATGGATGGCAGGCTTTTGAGTGTCCTTGCAAAGAAAGGTGGCTATATTGGTCACTGGTTTGTTTTTGTTTTGTTTTTGAATGTCAGAAATGTATATTTGTTAATGTTGAGATGTTATATTGGTTTCACTGGTAAAAATAAATAATTGAAATGGGTATATATTTGTTTTTTGTTAAGTTGCCTAATAATTATGCACAGTAATAGTCCCCTGCACACACAGATATCCCCCTAAAATAGCTATAACTAAAAACAAACTAAAAACTACTTCCAAAACTATTCAGCTTCAATATTAATGAGTTTTTTGGGTTCATTGAGAACATGGTTGTTGTTCAATAATAAAATTAATCCTCAAAAATACAACTTGCCTAATAATTCTGCACTCCCTGTATGTTTGCATAAGAAATTGCAGCACAAATTAACTAAAGTGAGTAAAAACTAAAAACTAAATACACATAAGTAAAAACTAAAAACACCTATCAAAATAGACCATAAACAAACTAAATAAGTGTAGCATCAAATAAATAAATAACAAAACAAAATTATATAGATGATTAGTAAGAAATGAGGACAAATTGAGCCCTGTGATAAATCCAGACGGTGGAATTCACAACGGAGATAGTCGACATCCACAGCTGAAGTTAGGTTGGCAGAGTGGTGCTGGAACGAGAAATTGATCCAGATAAAACAGAAGCAGAAAACCAAAATTAATGTGTTCACTTATACTTACACCATGTCTTGGTTTCTGCAGTGGCGATGAAATCCTTTGAGTGAGCTGCAGCGGAGCCAGGTGAGCCTTGAAAGCGGTAAAGATTTTCCTTTTTGTGATCCCGCTCAAGTTTGGAACAAACACAGATGCCGGTCTGTGAAAGTGGTGCAGCGTCGAATGACGTGTGGTGGGAGGAGCAACGTGTTTCAGCCCGATCAGGGCCTTTGTCAAGCTCCAGAAGAGTGTCTGGCAGAGACTTTTAAACCTGTATAGGCTGATACTCATTGGTTAACAGTTAATAATAGGCGTGCCAGTACAGACGCAAGGTAAAATGATAGCAACAATTTCGCTACAAACAACACAGTTAATTTGTTACTTTATGTCATATTTACAGTAATCATTATCCTAATAAGCAAGGTTATAAAAATAAAAACTTAATATATAATGAATAATCCATATGGTTATTTCAACCTTTCCTTTCTGAGGCCAAAAGATTAGAGGAAAAAAGGAATACATTTTCCTTCTTTGTGCAAAAATAGCGACTTGTAGCAGAGAACATCAAATTAGTTAGCCTTAAAACCCTTTGCTTACTTGAATAATATACAGATATTATTATTTAAATAAAAAACCATTAATAAAAAATCCAAAAAAGTCTAATAAAAAATCTAAAAATCAAAATGCCTTGAACAATTAATTGTTCTCTGCCAGACACTCTTCTGGAGCTTGACAAAGGCCCTGATCGTGCTGAAACGCGTTGCTCCTCCCACCACACGTCATTCGACGCTGCACCACTTTCACAGACCGGCATCTGTGTTTGTTCCAAACTTGAGCGGGATCACAAAAAGGAAAATCTTTACCGCTTTCAAGGCTCACCTGGCTCCGCTGCAGCTCAAAGGATTTCATTGCCACTGCAGAAACTAAGACATGGTGTAAGTATAAGTGAACACCTTAATTTTGGTTTTCTGCTTCTGTTTTATCTGGATCAATTTCTCGTTCCAGCACCACTCTGCCAACCTAACTTCAGCTGTGGATGTCGACTATCTCCGTTGTGAATTCCACCGTCTGGATTTATCACAGGGCTCAATTTGTCCTTATTTCTTACTAATCATCTATATCATTTTGTTTTGTTATTTATTTATTTAATGCTACACTTATTTAGTTTGTTTATGGTCTATTTTGATAGGTGTTTTTAGTTTTTACTTATGTGTATTTAGTTTTTAGTTTTTACTCACTTTAGTTAATTTGTGCTGCAATTTCTTATGCAAACATATGTTTCAAATATTTGTTACATCTTTTTAATCCATTCACCCGCTGATCAGCTTTTAAACATATTGTATTAAATAAATATTTTTTATATTGTTATCCAAATCTGAGGCCAAGTATTTACTTTGTGCATCCTGACTTATAACAGAGCATATCCCCTTATTATTAGTTTTAGCCGCAATCTGCAGCGCCAAGGTATTTAAAAGTCTTTTTCTCTCTTTTGAGGAAGAGGCTGTTTAAATTATATTTTTTCTGGTAATTTGTTATATGAGCAGTGCAAAATAGCCATTAAGTTAAATGGTTTAATCAGCTCAGATTCCAGGTTCTAATATGTAACATACTCAGCCTTAGTCAACCAATCTAAACCAAATTTTATCAATGTGACATAATTTTAGTATTTAATATTAGGTAGAGAGAATCCCCCAAATTGTTTTACATGACTTAACTTCTCTATAGATATCCGTGCCTTCTTCTTCCCCCAAATAAAGAGTGAACGTGCTCTATTATATCTGTCTATATCTTTACTCAAAATAAAAATAGGTAGATTTTGTAGTAGGAATAACAGTTGGGGAAAAAGGTCGTTTTGATCAACATGATCCTTGCTGATAGTGAGTTTACTTAGATCTAGCTGTATATTATAAAAAAAAACTCCTTATAGTTTAACTGGTACCACTCTCTGGGATTTCTGCTAATTTTAATTCCTAAATAATGTGTTGTACTTCTTTAAAGATATCTTTTAAACTAAACCTTGTTTTCTTGACCCATAATAATTCAGATTTAGTAGAGTTTATTTTGTAACCCGAGAATAAGCTAAACTTGCCTATGATGTACAAAAATGTTGGGATACTTGTAGCTGTATCTTGTAAAAACAATAAAATATTGTCTACATATAGGGAGATCAGCATGCTTTGACTGCCTATTTTAACCGGTTGTAGCTCATTTTTTATATAAATTGCAAGAGGTTCTAAAGCTATGTCAAACAATAAAGGAGATAATGGGCATCCCTGGCGTGGGCCCTTTTCTAAGACAATATATTGTGATAATTCTCCGTTTACTAAAAGTTGTGATTTAGGTTTATTATATATTATTTTAATCAGGTCAACCAGGTAGCCAGAAAAAACAAACTTCTCAAGTGCTGTAAATAGGTGGTCCCAGATGATAGAGTCAAATGCTTTTCCACAGTCACTATTGAAATGTCTATATCTTTATTGCTCTTGTGCTTCCTCCCTCCATCCTGGTTGACCTGAGGAAAATAATCCACCACAGTTAGTATGCGACACATATTGCAAACTGAATTTCTACTGGGTATGAACCCCGCTTGATCTTGGTGTATCAACTTGCCAATTATTTTTTTGAGTCCGCAATGACTGACATTAATATCTTATAATCTTGATTTAACAATGAGATTGGGTGGTATGAGGATGATTTTTCTGCATCTTTCCCTTTTTTAAATATTAGTGTAATTACTGAGTCAGAAAAATAGAGAGAATTCATTTTTTTTAAAGATAATAATCATTATAAAGCTTCGTTAAGGTCTCTACCACTATCTCTGATGTAATTTTGTAAAATTCTGCTGGTAGGCCATCTTGCCAGATTTGGCTTTTTAATTACCTTTAAGATTTCTGCTTCGGTAATTGGTGTATTGATCTCTTTCAATGCCTCCTGGGATATTTGCGGAATTTTTATACCTTTCCAAAACTTCCTTATTTATACTTTCTCTGGAGTATAATTTCTGATAATATTTAAAGAATGCATCTCTGATTTCAGAGGATTTAGTGTATACTTTATCTCCCTCCTTAAATACAGATATTGTATTGTTTTTTTTTGAGGAATTTCATGATCTTAGCCAGGTGTTTTGCAGATATCCCCTGGTAGCCCTGATATATGGCCTTAGCCTTTAAAACTTCACCCTTTCTGCTCTTGTTCACATGTAATTTCCCCATGTAGTCTCATTAGGGTTACTTAGATACTTTCTATACACATTTCTCAACTGATTGGCTAACTGAGTCTCCCTGGCTTTCTTTTTACGTGTTATTTTAATCATATATGCCTTTACTTCACCTTGGAGAACAGCTTTACCTGCCTCCCATAAGGTTTCAGTTTTGTTTGTGTATTCTATATTGTGCGCATAATACTCTTGCCATTTGTTCTTTACCCAATTCACGAAATGTATCCCGGAAAACGAAATGTATTCATCTTGTTCTCCGGCCTAATTGCTGAGAACATTTTTAGACTAATTATTGCGTGATCTGAAAGGGTTATATCTGCAATATTGGTCTCCATATCTAGCTTTAATAGCTGTTCATCTGTTAAAAACATATCAATTCTAGAAAAATTCTTATGAGTCTTAGACTCGCATGTATATGTCCGCTCATCAGGATGTTGTAACCGCCAGATATCCTTTACTTTGAGTGTCTTAACATAGTTTCGAAACAATTTTGCTTCTCTGTAATTTGTCTGTCTGCGTCTAACTTTAAATCTGTCTGTATCTGGGTATAACGTACAATTCATATCGCCTGCTATAATCAGGTTCTGACCTAGATATGGTATTAATTTTTGTTTTATCTTGTGCCAAAACTCCATCCCAAATCTATTTGGACCATATATGTTACAAAGGGTCCAGATGCAATTGCCTATCTTCATCTGAAGAAGGATATGTCTCCCATAGGGCTCAAGCACTTGGTTTACAATGTTATATGTCAAGTTCTTATTAAAAAGTATGGCTACCCCTCGCTTGCGCTTATTACATGATGTTACAATAATCTCTGCAATCCAATTTGTCTTTAATTTTTCTATGTCAAACAAAAAAGAGAGAACATGCCAAGCACCTGAAAATTAATTAGTATAAAAATGCACTTTATTGGTATTCCATTAAAAATATTAATACAAAAAGAAAGAGAAATTGTGGGGAAACCCCCAAAAGAAGCAGACTAACGCGTTTCGGCTAGGAGAGCCGTACACATGGACTATGAGTACGGCTCTCCTAGCCGAAATGCGTTAGTCTGCTTCTTTTGGGGGTTTCCACACAATTTCTCTTTCTTTTTGTATTAATATTTTTAATGGAATACCAATAAAGTGCATTTTTATACTAATTAATTTTCGGGTGCTTTGCATGTTCTCTCTTTTTTGTTTGACTTTGCAACTACTACCACAAGCCAGCACCGTCTGCAAAGCCTGCCGGAATTACCCTCTGTGAGGAGAAAGTAAGTGTATCCTCCTCGAATATATCTATAAATAATATATACTTTTTCTCCCTTGGAATATCCTTAACCCCTGGCTGAGCGTGTAAAGCAGAGCCCTATTGTTTACAATTTTATCCCTGGGGCAAATGTACACGTTTTAAAGTTTTCTAACTAACAGACGGAGTATTGCATATGGAGACGGAACCCTGGGTTGTCATTGCACCTTGCTAATATGCCTACTTTTGCCTGTCAGCAAATGATACACTGAGCACGGTATCTAGCTGAGCAGCCATTGGATCATCAGAGTGAGTGACACGCCGAATACGCCACTTGCCGAGCAGCCATTGGATTGACAGAGTGAGTGACACACTGAATACGTCACTATATCGCCCCCATTGGATATCCGTACGACAACCGGAATTGGAATTACAGCTGAAGGAGAAGACCAGCCTGTGGAGCGCTCGATCCGCGATAGTGGACAGGCTGGAGCCTGGGAGAGCACGCTATCCAAGCTGGTGAGAAAAGCTGTTTATTCATTCCATTATATCATGTACATTTGGGAAGTGCTGTGAGTGAGCGTAACAACAAGTGGCGCTATAGAAAAGAGGCTGTTCACTTATACACTTTGCTGCAGCTATTGTTGGGCTGTTATACTTATTTAACTATCCAGGAAGGATTCTGTTTACTCCTAGGCAGACTGTTTATAAGCTAACACGCTGGGGTTATCAGTCAGGCATTGACTTTATCAAGAGGAAACTGGATGACAGTATATAAGTGATAATTGAACACAGATATATACAAATGAATGCAGAGACTTTATAGATATCTTGATATATTCCAGAGGGTATTGCAAGGAAGTTTGTTTTCCGGTTTCAAAGCATAGCGGGCAATTTATTAAGGACTAGTTGGGACTCTCCCCCTTTTTGTTTTAATTTTTCTATCTCTGGACTTTTCAAATGTAATTCTTGAAGAAAAATAATGTCAGGTTTATGACTTTTCAGAATTTTTAAAGTATTTTTACGTTTAGTGGGTGAGGTTATCCCCCCCCCCCACACAAACTTTCCATTATATTAAATTAAGTGGTGTACTAATTTTTTATCTATTTAATTTCTGGAAATGGCGAGAAGCACAACAAAAGGAGGGGGAAAAAAAGTGCCCCTCCCACCCCGTCCAATTACCCACACCCTGCGGGTCATACATAAGTTTGTCCTTCACATCCATCATGTATTTGTGGCATTATATGTCTATGTCCTAGACTTATTTGTGTTTTTACACTACAATATTATTCTCAATACAGAAAGCTTTTTTTTTTTTTTTTTTCGATTTTAAATGCTTTATTGGAACCCATTTTCAGAGTTACAAAAAAAAAAAAAGAAATAATACATTCTTCATTATTCACATTTACACATATTCTTCTATAGTACCATCTATAGTTACAAATTAAATAGTATACGATTTAGCACCTATGTCAGAGTTTAACATAATTTCCTGACAGAAAACTCATATCTTAAACATAACCTTCTTCTTATATCTAGCATATACAAGAAAGGACATAAGGAAAATCAGAACAAGACCAAAATATGTTAATTATGCATTAATCTGGGGGGGGGGGGAGCAGAGAGAAGGAGAGAGGAAAAAAAAAAAAAACAACCCCCTACCCACTTCACCACCCTTTCTTCTCTCTCTTTCTCTAATTCTTTTACCATCCACCCCAACTTCGGGGGAATGATCCTGCTACAATGTTAATCATAACATATTCTGTATTCCTAAAAGGGGCCGTCAATTGGATTTGTGTGTTCAGAGGTAACGATAGGATTAACTTTCTCCATTTCTTAAAAAAAATTTCCTCTAGCGGACTAGCTAGCTCTCGTGAGTCATATTGTTCCATCATGCACTGTTTAACTACTCTGTTCTTACACGCCACCAATTTAGGGGCTTTCGCCCCTTTCCAATCCCTCAAAATTAGATTTCTAGTTATAAAAATTATGGTATTAATTAAATCATTCTCTTTAACTCTTTCTGAGTATTTTACCAGAAAAAAAACATGGAATATTTGAATCTCAAATTCTATTTCAAGCTTCCTCTTGAACCAATAGTTAATTTGTCTCCATAATTGGTTTACTTTAGGGCAGCTCCAAAAATAATGAATAATGTCTGCTTCCTCTAAACTACACTTTGGGCAAACTAAAGTAGTCTCATACCATCTAGATAGGTTTCTATTTGTTATATAAACATTCCTAATCAACTTCAAATGTGACTCTCGCCAATTAGTTGGGACCCAATATTTATAATTTAACTTCAAAGATTGAATAATTTCTTTTATCGTTAGATTTGGGAACTCTCTATGCCATTTATCTTTTATCACCTGTAAATGCTCTTCATCGTTAAATGCATTAATTACCTTATAACTTATTGAAATTGATGTCTTACCATTTTCATATAGCTTAATGACATTATCTAGAACCCCCATAGACCAATTGGGGTTATATTTGATTTGTAAGTTATTAATAAAATGGCGGATTTGTAGGAAGGCAAAAAAATCTTTCCTCGGGAGATCATAAAATCTGGCTAGATTTATAAATGAGTTGACTGACAGATCTTCCGACAAAAGTTGTCTAACTAACATTAACCATTTTCTCTTCCACCGATGGAATACTACTTGTGACAGACCCGGCTGAAATTCTGGGTTACCACCAATGCAGAGCAAATTTGTACAGTATGGGTTAACCTGTACTCTACGACAAACCTGTTGCCATGCCTTTATGGTTTTAATGAAAATTGTCATTTTTGCAATTTTCCTGGGGATTCTGTTTAAGGGGCAGTGTAGGAGTGATCCCAACATAAATGGTTCAGCCATATAGTTTTCTAAACTACCAATAATCCCATAGTCTTGGGACGTAACCCAGTCCATTGCATATTTAAATGTAGTGACTAAGTTGTAAATCTCTAGGTTCGGAAAATCTAACCCTGCCGCTAATCTATTAAGTTGTAATTTATCCAATCGAATCTGCGGCCTTTTCCCAGCCCAAATGAATTGTGTACAATGTTTATTGAATTCTCTAATATCCTTTTTATATAGTAGTATAGGAATATTCTGACATAAGTGTAAAATTTTCGAAAATATAACGGCTTTGATTAGCATTATTCTAGCTGTTATGGGGATAGGGAGATTGGACCATATTAATAGTTTTCTTTGGCATTCCCTGAATACTCTGGGGTAATTTAACTCATAGCATTCCTTCATGCAATTAGACAGCATGATACCTAAATACTTAATCTGTACTTTTTCTTTAAAAGGTAATGGTCCTATCAGCTTCAATGGCTTCTTTAACCATAATAGTTCTGATTTCCCATAGTTAATCGTGTAACCTGATATCTCACTAAATATCTGCGTTTCCTCCAATAGTAATGGTAAAGTTTTTTCAATATTATTTAGATATACTAATAGATCATCTGCATAGAGAGAAAGCACCATTTTTTGGTCCCCAATAAGAATTCCTGACAGGCATTCTCTTAAACGCATTGCAAATGGCTCAATCGATAAGTTAAATAACAGAGGGGATAGAGGACAACCCTGGCGGGTCCCTCTTTGTAAGCTGAATTTTTCAGACGTTAATCCATTAACTACCACTGCTGACTTCGGATTTTTGTATAGAATTTTTATTAAGTTTATAATGTTGTCTTTAAATCCAAATTTTTCTAGTGTAGTGAATAAGTGATCCCAGCTGATGTAATCAAAGGCTTTCTCAGCATCAACTGCTAAGATTGCCGCGTCCAACATCTCACACCCTGTACCATTCTTAATTTTGTTTTGCATATATTCTATTATCAGCATTGTTTTCCGAATGTTTTTGACAGGATTTCTCCCTGGCATAAAGCCCGTTTGGTTCTCATGAATAATATCTGATATATAGGGTTTTAAACGATTCGCAATTATAGAAGTCAATAATTTATAATCTATGTTCAATAATGAAATTGGACGATAGGATGCAGGATTTTCTGGATCTTTATCTTTTTTAAGTATGAGTGAAATGTTGGACGCGGCAAAGTCAGCAGAACATTGTTTCTGATATAAAAAATAGCTATTATATACATTATATAGGACCTGTGTTATTTCCTCTATCAATATGTGATAGAATTCCGCCGGTAGTCTATCAGGGCCTGGTGCTTTATTCCCTTTAAGTTTTTTTTATCCCTTGTTCGATTTCATTTAGTGAGATTGGAGCATTGATACTTTCCATTATATCCTGTGATAATTTAGGTAAATTTATCTTCTCCCAAAATTTATTTTTAACCTCTAACTTGAGTGTCCCTGCTGTATATAGATTCTTGAAGAATTCTACAAAAATCTTCTGTATCTCTTTATTTGAAGTGGTTCTGACTGATCCTTGTTTAATCGCCCCTATATTATTTTTAACTCTACTTTTGGTTATAGCGGCTAAGTATTTAGCTGACCTTCCCCTAAAGCCACCGTATAATGCTTTTAATCGCATTTCTTCCTGTATCGTGTTCTGCTTGAGGAGTAGGTCTCTCTGGGTCTTTAGATTTATATATTTATCCCAAAGCATTCTCCTTGGCTGGGCTATATATGCGTTAAAACTATTCCTTACTGCATTGGAAAGCTGTTCCTGCTGTTGTTTATTTTTTTTCTTACTTTTGCAGAGATATGCCTTTACCTCTCCTCTTAATACCGCTTTGCCGCATTCCCAAAAAATTTCAGGCTTGCTTTCATATCCCCTATTATGCAATGCGTACTCTTGCCATCTGCTTTTCAACCAATTCTGAAAAATGGTATTTTTTGCTAAGTATTTAGGAAAGAATACGTCATTACTGGCTTGTTTTTGATAAGCTTTTAATTCTAGATTCAGTAGGATTACAGCATGGTCTGATATCTTAATATCACCTATTTCTGTCTTTACTTTCTTTCCCGTCATTGTATCAGCTATTAGAAACATATCTATTCTTGAGAACATCTGATGTGATTTGGAGATGCACGTAAAGGTTCTGTTATCTGGGTTTTGAAGCCTCCAAATGTCTTTTGTTCCAGTTTTATGGCAAAATGTCTGTAAAATTCGTGTTTCTCTATCTCTTCTAGCCCTGCATTTATTATTTAACCTATATAAATTGGGAGAGAAAACCATATTGAAATCCCCCCCTATAATCAGATCTTGATCTCTATATGCCATTAGTTTCCCTGCTAGTGTATCCCAGAATTGACGGTCTATCTTATTTGGCCCATATAAGTTACACAAAATAAACAATTTTCTATCAATTTCAATTTGGACAATCAAGAATCTACCTAACGGGTCTATTATTTTTTTAATTATTTTATATGATAGTAGTTTATTTATTAATATTGCCACCCCATTTTCCCTGTTATCAAAATCAGACGAAATCACTTCCCCTACCCATTTAATCTTTAATTTGATGGCTTCTTTCTCAGACAGGTGTGTCTCTTGTAACATCACTATATGGGGTTTATATGATCCTAGCAGTTTTATAATTGATTTCCGTTTTATTGGGGATGATATTCCACCCACATTCCAGGAGGCTATTTTTAAATTCTCATTCATTTGCTCCAGTTAAGTTAATAGCGGGAGAGAGGCAGAGTGAGAGGGTGGAGGGAAAAAAAAAAAAAAAAAAGGGATATTTTTATATGTGAAAAGTAATTTAATAAAGCAACACAGCTCCCTTCCCCCCCTCCCTGACCCCAGGTATGTTAAAAAATATTACATTTCATATATCCATAAAAATAAAACCTCTTATACATAGTAAAACAAGGCTTCAGCAACCGCTGTTCAACTAACATATATAGAATCTCAATAAAAAAGAAAAACTGGTACCCTCCATGACCCCTTATATTTAGTTTGTGCTTCCTTAGTTTCTTTCTCCTTAAACCTATTTCTCTTTTATAGGTGGTAGGACACTGCTTCAGTAATGTGTTAAAAAACCGGGCCCCCTTAAGAGAGATTCCTATCGTGTACTTAACTACCCTCTGCTTCTGAAATAAAGCCTGCAGCATAAGTTGTGCACTGTGGCATCTACCCATGTTCAGTCTGGACTTTATTAATTAATCCCTTTCTCTCTGCAGAATACTCTCGCTTCCTGGGGGGATTCAAGAGTTTTAGGCTCTCCATCTGTTAGTATAAGTAGCTTGGCCGGATAAACTAATCTAACGCTGAAATTTGCTTTAATCAGCTGTGAGCAAAAAGGTGACATTAATCTTCTTTTAGCCGCCGTTTCTGCAGAGAAATCTTGGAATAGCATTATTTTATTTTGTTCTAACAAAACTGGAAATGCTTTCCTGTAATTTCTCATCATACTAACTTTATCTGTGAATTTAAAAAATTTAACAATTATAGGCCTCGGTTGTAATGTACCGTCTGGGTTTCTGTGACTTATCCCCATTCTATGTATTCTTTCAATTTGTAAGGGTTGGGATTCTGAATACATATTCAAAGTTTTAGGGAGTGTATTGGTAATAAAATAGACTAAGTCTTTAAAATCAGCATTCTCAGGGACCCCAATGATCCTAATATTGTTGCAGCGTGCCCTGTCTTCTAAGTCTTCTATCTTTTTCTGCATAGTGTCTGAGTTAATCTGCAATCTGGAATTAATCTGCTCCATCTGGGTCATTCTGTCTTCTAAATCTGAGCCCCTGTTTTCTACCTCTTCTATTCTCGCAGTGAACTGCCTAACTTCAGTCGATAAGGAGTTAATATCATGTTTAATCTCCACTTTAAGGGCATCTAACTGCAGCGTAAATACTCTAGATATCTGAGCTACTATCTCAGCTGTATTGTTTGTAGAAGGTTGGGTTTCCGTGTCTATTTGCAGTGTATCGGTGCCTAACTCCGTATTTTTAGGGTTATTCTTCTTTTCTCTATGTCTCGGCGGCATGGCTGGAGAGCTCCCTTTAGAGGTAGCTATATATTTATCCATCAGAATGTATTATCAATTTAAAGGGAAGCAAGTGCAAACCAGTGTTCTAGTAAACAAAATTTACAAGCAATAAAGTGAGAAAAAAAAAAAAAAAAACACACACACCCAAAACAAAATAGATGACACGTGAGAATATGGCTCTGTTTTTAGCAGAGCGAATGCTTTACAAATATATTTAAGATATGTATATCTCTTATGTGTATACTTTAATAAAACTAGGTGTAGCTAAGTGAAATTCGTGTGATTACGGCCTATCTCCGAGACTTAGGCCCAAGTAAGAGGTAATATAGTCTCAATTTAACCCTTTGTTGTATATATTTTAACTATATAAGCTGTGTAAACTATAGTTTAGTCAACCAGATGAACAAAAAATCCTTTACAGTGTTTCTAAATTATAATATTTATACACTCCTGTCTAGCAACCCATCATGTATTTGTGGCATTATATGTCTATGTCCTAGACTTATTTGTGTTTTTACACTACAATATTATTCTCAATACAGAAAGCTTTAGCTTCATCTACCGAATTTAGAACAATGGCACCCTCCATACGGAGCACTGTTATTTTAGCAGATATCTCATAGTTGTTTTTAGTCCTGCTTTAATCAGCCCCATACAGAATGGTGCCATTGCTCTTCTTCTAGTTGCTGTTTCTACAGAGAAATCTTGAAATATAAGAATTTGTTTTGACTTTTCTGTAGTGCTGCATTATGTTAACTTTGTCTTGAAAATTAAGGTATTTGATTAACAGCATCCGAGGACAAGTATTTCCCTCTGAAGAGTGTCTAATGTTACCAATCCTGTGTGCTCTTTCTACTTGTCGAGCTCCTTTTACTGTTTGGATCCCCAATAGCTTAGGTAGTATGATTGCCCCAAATGTTTAAAGATCTTCATATTCTTTAGTCTCTGGGAGCCCCACTATGCATATATTACTGCGCCGGGACCGGTCCTCTAAGTCTTCGACTTTTAAATGTAAAGTTTTTATTTTATCAGCATATTTAGTCATGTTTATATCCTGTGCATTAGTTTTATATTCCAGGTCCGAAACCCTGGTCTCTACCTCTGTTAATCTTATTGAAAATTGTCTGACTTCATATGAGAGATCAGTTATCTCTTTCTTCACTATCTCGAATTGCGGTAATATTAGATCCGCTAACTGATTTATCGTTAACTGTGTCTCTGGATTTCTACCAGGACTTTCTAGATTTATTTCTAAACTAGTTTCCTGCTGAGCTTTTTGCTTTCTATCTCTTTTTAAGGGCATAGCTGGGGATTTATTTTTCACGTTTGTAATGTATTTTTCCATAGACTTTGGGAGTGTAATAATACCAAAAAAAAAAAAAAAAACAACAATTCTAATCAGTTGTTTTTTACAGATTTTTTCCTTTTGTTAAATCTGTAGCACTCTAACTCCCATTTTCAGACATTGATCTATTTGGTCTGTTTGTTTACATGTATAAAGACAAGAACTACTTATATAGGCTGATAACTTGGTCTTAGTTCTGCACTTGTATCTATTAACACACTATAACTACGTAAGTGTATATGCCTATACTTTTATAGATTACCTTCCAATTGCACAATTTAACTTTTTACACCTATTTAACCTTTTTATACAATGAATTCACAACATCATTATATGTAAACACACAGAAATATATGCATATCTGTAGATATACCAAGTTTCTTAATTGATAAAGAGAAACTGCTTTATTTCTTGTGGCAACAAAAAACGGAACAGTTTTATTATCTGAGACACGCTTACTAACGATACTGTTTGAAAAAACAGATTTAACACTTCAACTCTAGCTGTTGAGACTGACACCTTGTTGGATTAAAATAAAAGCGTTATGCCAACCGGAACCCAAGTCTATCAATTCCGGCTGAAGCTGCTGAGACTGTCCCCATAAACCTGTTTTACTAACAAAAAACGGAAGATTAGATTTTCTCTCATTCTGTATATCGTAACAGAGAGAAGTATGTGCGCAGCACATAATATTACCGCCAACACTAGTCCCGCCCATCGTGGGCGTGTTGCTACTAACATATTAGCCGACATTTTAAGGGAAAAAACTCAGTAATAAAAAGTGACAGAGTATCACCACATTGAGCCTGAACTCCTTGAACCCCAGTGCCTGCCAATGCTGCCTATATGATCCCTTAATAATACACTAGGAATACCATATAGATCCTTTTCTTCCATAGGAAATAAAAGTGCCCAACTGTTTTCTGAGACCTTTTCCCCCAGAAAAATTAAGTCAGCATTTACCTTATAATTCTGCCAGGCAGCAGGGCAGATCATCAGGGTTGAGAGGTCCTCTCTCTCACATGGACCTGTGGAATAATAGATAGAGACTGTTATCTCACTCAGACTTCCAGGAATAGGTCAGAATAAATGTATGGGAGGCGCAATGAGAATTTGGTGATTATTTTGCACTTTAGTTGATTATAGGGGTGTTAACTTGTTTGTTTCTTTTTATGTGTTTATTGCCAAAATAATAACTATCAATATAAATATATATATATATTCATTTACATTTTTTTTTGTAAAAAATATTTATATTAGGGCTTAACTCACTGAAAACAGATTAATTGTTTATAAAGGTATTTTGCATCAGTTAAGGAGAAACCAATAACATCTAGTATCTAGCAGTCTAAGTATGCTGTCCTGCTAGAAGCGTAACAAACAGTACACTGTTTTCCTGGCCGGGCTTAAGCCTTCTCCAGCGTCAGGTGGAATACTGTTGTCCCAAAATATAACAAGTTAGAATCTATTGCTGAGAGACCCAACTCACCACAAACCTTACTGGGACACTGAAAATTAAACACAGTATCCAAGTAGGAGCTAGGGGTAAGATAACTTTCTCTAGTACTTTAATCAGCACCTACAAGCAAAAGAACAGTTAAGTACTAGAATGTAACTGCACTTTCATTAATATAAATCTCAAAGTAAAACATACCTTTGTAAAAGTTTATTCTCGCTATCTAGACGAAAACAAACTCGCATAGGTGACTTTAATGCAAATCTCTTGAGAGCAGAGACATCCTAAGTAAATAGGCCCTAGAGATTCAGGTAACAGCCGCAATGGTATAAGGAATATAGTAAGATACAAAAACTAATTGAAAGTCACTATGCTCAGTAAGGGAATAAGGGAATTCAGAGTCAGACAGTTAAAGGGACACTCTATCCAAAATATTTATTTTATTATACGGATAGAGAATAGAATTTTAAAAAAGTTTCCAATTCACTTCTATTATCAAATATTCTTCCTTCTCATTAAATTCTTTGTTGAAGACATGACAGGAAATAGTGCTGCCATCTAGTGCTCCTGCTAAAGTATGTAGTAAAACTGCTGTCATAGAGTGCTGCAGACACGTGCACACTTCTGAGTTTACATCCTTGCTTTTCAACAAATGATAACAAGAAAACTAAGACAATATGATAACAGAAGTAAATTGGAAAGTTGTTTAAAATTGTATGCACATCTGAATCATGAAAGAAAAAAAATGGATTTTATGTCCCTTTAAAGCATCACATGGAAAAGCAGCACAAAAATCCTTTAACAAATGCAGAGTTTAAAAACAAGCTAAAGTCAAACACCAAGTCAGTACAAAACAAAGGGTTAATACAGAAGTGTAGTCAGGGAATGCAAAAGTCAAACCAGTATATGAAAACAACAAACTGCCAGAGTAATAGGTCAGAAACTCAATACAGAAGCAGCCTCATGCTGCAAACAGAGAGCAAATATAGACTACTACAATTAAGGCCTAATTGATCTTCTATGCCTCGTTAAAGGTACAGCAGGCCTTACTGGAACAGGGACAGAAATCAGTCTCTTAAACAAATTCCTGTTATGACAAGAAGGCATCATAATGAGACACTAGAAACATATTTTGAAGGTCTGTTATTCTTTTTGTTTGCTAGAACATTTTCCCATGTCTAACAATAAAACACATTAGTTAAAACTTGACAATAGAAAAATACATATTTAACCCAGTAGTTAAATAAATTGCTATTGGCTAATTAGATTTTGTTTTCCTTTGATGCAAGAAATCTATTTAAAATGTATTTCTAGAAAATTAAAACAAAAATTACCTGTAATATTTGGTGAAGAAAATCATTATAATTTAGTTTATTTCTATCAATTTTACATAAAAAAATAAATAAATAAATAAATAAATAAAGCAGTTATCAAGGAAAACACAGAGCTCTAAGATTGGAACTGCTAGCAGCATATTTATCAAAATTGCTCAATTACGTTCAAAATGTTACGTTCAAATAAAGAAAAATTGCAAACTCTTTGAAGCTTGCCAATAAATAGACTGAAGCTGTATTTTTTTTTGTCATCTGTATGAGTAACTAGTCTCTGAATTTTCTACTGAGACTTTTTATTTAAAGGGACATGAAACCCTTTGCGATTGTATAACAAAGCTACAAATAATGTTGCAAAACATTGCTGCCATAAGAGTACTATAGACACATGCACACTCCTGAGCTCTTATGAGCCTACCTAGTTTTACTCTTCAATAAAAGATACCAAGAGAGAGGACTTCCGGTGGGCGGGCAAAGTGATAGGACGCAAGGAAAGGAGCTCCTGATCTAATGCTCACAGAGTAGGCCTATTACTATCATAACTTGCCCAATAACAAGCCGATATCTTTGACAGAAGCAAAATATCTGCCCGGACCTGCATCGGCAAGGAGTTTAACACCTAATTCCCTCACCGTCGAAGCCGCGGAAAGCAGTGGAGCAGAGAAGCGGCGGAGGTCGCCAGAGCAGAGGTTTACTCCGCTACACTTGAGGCAGTCCGGCAACGAATCGGGTTCAGACTAGAGCCCTACAGATAGCTGGCGACAGGACGGAGGAGGAGAAAGATCCCTGAATGGAGTGCCAGTACCGGAGGGTGAGATATACTAAGGCGGGAAGTCGCCATTTTGGCCAAAAGGAGTGACGCACTGAGGTGCAGCATATGTGTTGAGAGCTGCAGGTAGCCCTAACGACTTAGCGGGGAGTGTGTGTGAAGGGCCCAAAACAAAAGTCAGCAATTCACTTCACAGTGGGCAGCGCAAGATCACACTAACAGTTATCCACACAGAGACACAGAGTAAAAGGGGCTGTGTACAGAGAACTAAAAACGCGTTGCAATACAATAAGGCTGCATAGATCCTGAGCTGGAGGCCAGCCCTGACATTAAAAATTTTCCAACTCGCAGCCTAAATAAAAAGGAGCGCTCATAAGCTTGATCCACCACAGAAGGAGCACAGAAGTATTCCACACATCTGTAGTTAGTAGGGGATGAAATAGGTGAACACAGAGTCTATACTGCCTCCCCTTGCAGGGCAGACCCAGCACATTAAACTGACAATAACAGATTTTTATAGGGATCAGCCCTCTTTGATTTGAAGAATAATTAAGGTGAATCAGGGTCCACATAAGGGCCTTTACCATACTCATATCGACATTAGTGGGGAAGTTTTTCTCACATCCCATATGAACTCCCTGTATTATACAAGAGACTGACATCTTCAGCAATTATGCAGGGCTAAACCACAGGGGTCTCCATCCCCCCACTCACCCACCATACTATAGACATCATAAGAAGCACTGGCTGCAATGGGCCTAGCTAATTTAAAGTTACACCTCTTTGCAAAGAAAACAATTTCACATCAATTCAGCACAGTTGGTACTCTCAGCTGTTGGTATTTCAGACCTGAATGCAAAAATACTATAATTCATACGTTAAAAAAACAGACGCTATGGCTGGTAGGCAAAAAAATGCAGATAAAAAGAAAAATCAGGCAGAGGCTCAGCAGGCCTTAGAGCTGACAGAAAATGCACCCCCAATTTATCGATGGATACACACCCGATTGTTACACAAATTTCTGCATTATTTCTGCCAAAGATAGATCAGCTTCAGTCAGGGATGGACTCTCTCACAGAGGAGGTCAAGTCCTTCAATGGCAGATTGACACGGGTAGAGCAAAAGGTGGCGGAGGAAGAGTCACGACATAGAGAGACTGAATCCCAAGTTAATTCCCTGCAGCAACATAATGAAAGGTTGGGGGCGAAAATCAATGACCTGGAAAATAGGTCGCGTAGAAACAACCTCAGGATGGTTGGGGTTCCAGAGTCGCTGCCAGGTTCACAACTGGTGGAGTTTGCAGAGACCATCCTACCCAGCCTATTAAATATCCCTAAGGAATCTCTGCCCTGCACAGTGGAAAGAGCACACAGAGTAGGAGACCAAAGAAGACAAGGGGGCAACAATCAACAACCACGCCAAGTTATGGTGAAATATCTCACAAGCATACAGGAAGACAACCTCACTAGAATATGAGGGGAAAAGAATCCTTCTGTTCCAGGACTATTCGGCAACTGTAGCAGCTAAAAGAAGGGAATTCACACCATATTGCAAACAACTCAATGAACAGGGCAGAACAGCAGCCCTATTGTTTCCAGCGAGACTGAGACTGCATGCAGAGAGAGGACCACTGTTTCTTGAATCTCCAACACAACTTAAATTATACCTCCAAAGAGAAAGAGAAAAGCAGCGAAGAATAAATGAGGAGGACGCTATACCATGAACTAAAGTCCTGGCTGGGCCAGGACATGCCAGAAGAAGTATTTGTTGTTGTTGTTTATGGACACGACCATGGACAATTGTATCCTTGCATAGTGGGGGGGGGGTCACTGATAAATAAAGGTTGCTCTATACTGTTCACTTAAATCCCAAAACAGGGAATAGTTCAAAGTTCTCAGTTCCAAGTTTGAAAAGTTTATTCATGTAGCACAATTTCATTGTTAATCTTTCATAGGTTCCTTTGCCTTGTTTGTTTTAGGTGCTGATTACTTGTTGATACCAAAGAAAGGGAGTGTAAGGTTACAGGGCAAGGGTGAAGCGACAACAAACAGTTTGAGGAAGTTTAGACATTGTATGTTATGTGTTATAGAGCTGAAGCAGAAGGAAGGGAATAGCTTATAGTTAAAAGTTAAAAACTTGCAGTTTTAAAATTTACTCAACCCAGCCTAATCCAACTGTTACCTATCAACGTTTTTTTGTGACCTATTTATTACTTGTTCCAAACACTAATTATCTGTTTATACCAGAGGCCACAGACTCGCGGAACTATAACATCAGGATGATCTGGACATAAGGATTATTTTTGTAAGGTACCGCACACATAATTCACTTAGTAGAAACCCTGATTGTGTCCCGCCTAAACTTTATAAGACAATTCTATTTACTAGGATAAAATGAAGCTGACCACATGGAATGTGGGTGGGATCACATCCCCTATAAAGAGGAAAACTATTCTTAGACAATTAAATATCAAAAGATCAGACATAGCCATACTAGAGGAAACACATCTCTCCCAGAAAGAGCATCAGAAACAGGGATAGGTGGGGGAGGTTTTATACGCCCCGTATGAGGGGAAGAGGGCCAGAGGGGTGGCAATGCTTTTTAGAAAGGGCCTGGATTATACTATTTTACAATCTCTGGTAGACATGGAGGGGAGGTACATAATAGTTAAAATCAGAATTGGAGGCCTACAGATGATATTATGCAGAATATACGGGCCACACATAGAAAAGAAAGCATTTCTGACTGGGCTTCAGGCCAAACTCATACAGTTCTCGGATCTCCCTATAGTCATGGGAGGGGACTATAACACTGCACCACATACACCAGCGGACAGATTCCACAATCCACAACACCCAACACGACAAACAGCACAATGGCAAGGCTCAAAGGGGGAAACACACCTACTTAAAAACTTTAGAAACACGCTCTCTTTGGCAGACGTTTGGAGGGATAGGAATCCGGAAGCCAGAGACTATACTTGTCTACACCCAGCCAAAACAACACTGTCACGTATAGACTACTTTCTAGTTACTAAATCACTTTGCCCACGCGTAACAGACATTAAAATAGACCCGATAACTATATCGGACCATGCCCCGGTCTCAATTCACATAGAAACTAATGCACCTCGTAGGCAGGCGAATAGGTGGAAATTCCCAGTACATCTTTTCCATGATCTTAACCTATGCAAATACCTGGTAGGGCAGTGGCTGGCCTTTAAGGAACTAAATGCACAACATATTAATGATATCTCTCTGTTTTGGGAGTCAGCAAAGGTACTGAGGGGGTAATTACAGCATACGCAGCTAAAATACAGAAATCACGTAGAATGAGGGGAGACCCACTCCTACATCAGCTATTAAATGCTAGGAATCGGTATTTAAGGTGTTCCACAGAACAAAATAGGGTCAGATATAGAGAAGTGAAAGGCCTTAGGGACACATATCTTATACAGACATCAGTCACTGCACAGAACCGCTCTCAGGCAAAATATTACCGCTATGGAAATCGCACAGGGAAACTATTGGCTAGGCTTACTAAACTAGATAGGAAACCAAATACCATTGTGGCCATCAAAGGAAAGGATAGTTTACTCACATCAGACGAGGGAATACAGAGAGCATTACAAGATTATTATTCGAACCTATATAGCTCCCAGAGAATAGACCCAGATGCGAAAGAGGAGTTCTGGAGAGACTTTGGTACTCCCGCAGCTAGATGAAGAACAACTGCAGCAGTTAAACGCTAAGATTCAACCCTCAGAGATTGCAAAAGTTATAGACACACTCCCATTGGAGAAAGCCTCGGGACCTGATGGGTTACCCGGGGAGTTCTACAAAATGGTTAAAACAGAAACGGTAGACACGCTAGCTTTGCTTTTTAATGCCATTCTAGAAGGGAAAGCCAATTTGTCCAATAGATTTACAAAAGCTAATATCACAGTTCTCCCCAAACCAGACAAGGATCCACTCTTAACTCAGTCCTATAGGCCGATATTCCTTCTAAATTCGGACTATAAAATATTAACCAAGTTATTAGCAAACCGATTAGCAGCACTACTCCCTCTATTGTTCCATGAAGATCAAACTGGGTTTGTGAAGGGTAGGTCGGCAGTTAAAAATATGAGGAAACTACAGTTACTACTGAGACATTTTTGGAAACTAGGTAGGGAGAGAACACAGCATGACAAGGAAGAGGCCTGTTTAATTTTAGTAGACGCCGAGAAGGCATTTGACAAAATTCTCTGGGACTACCTATTCACCACAATGGAAAGATTTGGGATACGGGGACCTTTCATGGAGGTCATCAAAACCATTTATAGTAATCCCCAAGCAGCAGTCCTGGTAAACGGGATGCCTTCCAAAATGTTTGCTCTCAAGAGAGGCACAAGACAGGGGTGCCCTCTCTCCCCACTCTTATTCGATCTTGCGTTGGAGCCCTTAGCCATAAGAATAAGGAAAGAAACAGAGGGACTGGAAGTGAGGGGGGAGGTTCTACATCTGTCACTATTTGTGGATGACATTCTGCTATACACACGGGACCCCAGGAGAAATATTCCCATTATAACTAAGATAATTGCAGATTTTAGTAAGATCTCAGGTTATCAGCTAAAGACAAATCTGAGCTGTTTTGGCTGCTGAATAAAAACCCGGACCTACCCCTTGAAGTAATCACACATACTTCCAAATACCTAGGGATTACACTAACAAGAGACCCGACACACTGGTATGGGGCAAATTTTAAACCTTTATTGAAGGAAATAAAACAAATGCTAACAAACTGGAATACATTACCAATAACCTTACCAGGAAGAGTAGGGCTAATCAAAATGATTCTATTCCCCAAACTACTGTATACTCTACAGATGCTCCCAGAGCTCTTACACAAACAGAACCTCAAAACACTAAATAGAGACATTATGCACTTTGTATGGCGGGGGAAAATACATAGAATTAGCTATCAGAAGATGACAGGCAGACCGGAGATGGGAGGTTTTGGGCTTACGAATATCGAGTTTTACAACTGGGCAGTGGGGGTCAAATATGTGATGGACTGGTTGACAGATGGGGAACATTTTAGAAATAACAAATTAGAAACAGCATATATCAAACCATGGTCACTCAAGATGATACCACACATGACTCGCACACAGGTAGACTCCATTCTAGGGGGGGAAACATTGTTCAGTAACCCGATAAAGGCATGGTGGAAGGTGTGTAGGGCCCTGGAGGTTTTGCCAAACCACACTGTTTTCTTGCCTCTAGGAGGTAATCCTGACTTCCCAGCGGGGTTCTCCACGAAACCCTTTAAAGAATGGGGTGAATGGGGAGTGACAGACGTCAAACAAATTCTTAAAATAGAAGGAACAACAGTTAGACCGTTTGTAGAGATACAAAGAGACTACGGCCTACCCAATAATCACCACTTTGCATATCTTCAGGCGAGACATTATGTACAGAACCTATTGATATCAGGGAAAATGCCAGATAGTAATTGTGACATATCAATTATTGACTCTAACAAGGGGGGGATTGACCTCTATATCCCATACATATAAAACTCTGCAAAAAAGACCGAACAAATCTAACTTAACGCACATTAAGAATACTTGGTCTGCTTTAATGGGACAAGATATCTCAGACATATGTATTGAAAAAAGTTTCACGAAGGTAAGAGAGGCTACATTGTCAAATGAAATGAGAGAATCCCACATTAAATTGATTCATAATGCTTACATCACGCCAAAACTGTTTCTTAAGTGGAAACAAGACACATCAGGTTTGTGCCCAAAGGGCTCCAATACTAACCCGAACATCATACACATGATATGGCAGTGTCCCAAAAAAAATTTGGGGGCATGACACAGAGGTGGTTGGAGAGAAGTACTGGGGAAAGAATCAGTTTCACACCTGAATTGGTGATATTTCTGCACACTCAGGTAAGGATCAACAAGTACAGGGAGTTCATACATAACGTTGTACTATATGCCAGGAGACTTATTCTTAAACAGTGGTTAGTACAGGCTCCCCCGCGCCTGGTACAACTCAAAGAAGCCTTGAGAAGGCAAATGATATATGAACAAATAGACACCCAGGGAGACATAACACGGAGAATAAGGAAGTTCATGACCAAATGGGAACCATTTATCAGCACATTGGATATTCCACACCAAAAACAAATAATTTACCCACTCAAAGATTCAGACTACATCCTAAACGCACAAATGAGGGGACAATGTAATATTTTCACTTAGAGAATAGTCGGACACATGACATGAGGTCAGGTTCTGGGAAGGGGGGGGGGAAGCCTCTTGGGGCTGCGCCCGGGGAGAGTCGATAAGGCGGAGATTTGGAGAGTGATAAACGTTAGAAGAAAAGTGGGGGAATGTGCATGGATTGAGGTCAGGAGCATAAAATCTTATATGGCTTATAGCAAAATCTTTCACTAAAGGTTGGAGGCAACGGGATCAGAATAGTATCTCGATGTTTCTCAATGTCAATATATCATCCAGGATAGGGGATGAAGGTGAGAAGAGGAGGAAAGGCACGAGGGAGGAGGTAGGAGGTTGGGGAGGGCTGGTAATAAAAGTAAAAACCCAGTGTGGCTGAGGGGACGATTCTTGTTGACATACTGTGTTTTAATGTTTTTGCTGTATCATGTTATTGGATGAATTGTCACTGTAAGTTACACTGGAAAAATAAAGCTTTTTAAAAAAAAAAAAGATGCCAAGAGAACGAAGCAAATGTGATAACAGAAAAAATTTGGAAAGTTGTTTAAAATGACTTTACTCTCCCTTTAAGTATAGAAACTTTTAGTATTGGTAGGGATACCACTTGCTTAATCAGCTATTTCAAATGCCGAAATAAGGGTAAAAGAGCTACAGTATTTGTAAACAATTTAATACTCTAAGATAAAATGGATCATTTGGGAACAAATTAAAGGGAAGAACAATTTAGAGAAAGATGTCCCTTTAATCGGTTCAAAATATTATCACAATTACTTAGTATGTTTTCTTTATTGTAAGACTTGTATTTCTTGTATTTTCAAGGTGTTTACTTTCACTTGCAACAATCATAGCTCACTGCTAATATGTTATTGATGCTCCTGTAGAAATGAATAGCTTTCTAAGTAATTGCTTTTACTTGGCAGACGCTCTAGGGCACTGGTTTTCAAACCTTTCTTCAGGTCTCCCTAACCGGCCATATTTTGTGGATATCTGAAGTAGAACACAGGTGAAAAAAATCAGCTGACTAGTAAAAAATGGTTATTATAGCTGCTCTCATCCTAGGTAATCCAGAAAATCTGTCCTGTTGGGGAGGCCTGAGGACAGGTTTGAAAACCAGTGCTCTAGTGCTTTAACCTCTCAACGTTTAAAGGGACACTAAAGTCAAAACAAACTTTTATGATTCAGATAGAGCAGCAGTTTTAAGACACTTTCCAATTTACTTCCATTATCAGATTTTGCAAAGACTTTTTATATTCATACTTTCTGGGGAACAAGATCCTACTAAGCATGTGCACAAGCTCATATGGTGTACATATACTAGTCTGTGATTGGCTGATGTCTGTCACATAATACAAATGGGAGAAAAAAACAATTTGTCGGAAAATAAATCTGACAAATGTAAGTGCTATTTCATTGTCGTTTTATTAGGTACTTGTCATTATGTAATTGTTCTGCATTAAGTGGCCCTTTAAGTGACTCTATTGTGTTGTTTGCTTCTAGGTCATTGTGTAAATCTGATTCTATGCAAACAAGTGATTCAGTGCTACATTTGGTTCCTTTATTATTAGGAACAAGCAATAGAATGCGAACAGCACCGGAGTAAAAAATAACTTTTATTTCTTGCTTTAAAAGTACAGCGGTACATAGAAAAAGAAAGGTGTTTAAAATCACAAACGGCTGACGCGTTTCGGCTGCAAAGCCGTACTCCAAGCCATAAAATTCAAATACACATTTGTCTCTTACAAACAGCTAAAACCACAATGATTGGTTAAACACCTTTTTCAATACCTTTACTTTCTTAAAGGGACATACCTCTTATCCTAATTGTCATATTAACTTGGGACAACAGTAAACTATTCATCTGTCGGGGTTGAAGGTGACTTATTTTATTGAAATACAGTGTTTGCTATCACTTAATAACAACATGGGCTATATTGATGTTCCTAATTCACCATACATCCAAGTTTTTTCGTTTTTCTCAAAAAAACGCATCTTATTTCAAAACATCATATATTTAATACTCATTATTTATCAGTGATCACGCTGCCGGTAACCATTTCCCTGGAGTCCATGGGAGTTATGGGTAAGAGCAGCAACGCAAAGAGACCCAATGACCGGACCCGCTAAGTAAAAGCTCAGAGGATCATTGGCGGTACAGGGGAATGACAGTGGGGATACCTTGCACTAAGTTACTTTTTGAACTTTGCTATGCAGCACTGAATGCACGCAACATTGAAGCATTGAAGTTTGGTGTGCTTATACATTATAACATTGTTACCTTTAAGTAACTTCACAACCTCCTTTGTTTTGCATTAGCTAAAGGTGTATTGTTATCGGAGACAAGGGGATTTTGGTCTTTCCTCTTTTTCCTTTATTATTAGACCTGCTTCAGAACAAACCTTTGATTAACTTGTAACAGGTGTTTCTATACTGGTTACAGGTACATGAAACCCAAAAACATTATTTTATGAGAATGAAGCACATTTGATAATAGAAGTAAAATGGAAGGTTGTTTAAAATAGTAAGCTCTATCTAAATCATGAAAGGTTGTTTAAAATAGTAAGCTCTATCTAAATCATGAAAGGTTGTTTAAAATAGTAAGCTCTATCTAAATCATGAAAGGTTGTTTAAAATAGTAAGCTCTATCTAAATCATGAAAGGTTGTTTAAAATAGTAAGCTCTATGTAAATCATGAAAGGTTGTTTAAAATAAAAAGCTCTATCTAAATCATGAAATAAAAATATGGGTTTCATGTCCCTTTAAAGTGAGAGTCTAGTCAAAAATAAACTTTTTTGATTCAGATAGGGCATGCAATTTTAAACAACTTTCCAATGTACTTTTATCATCAATTTTGCTTTGTTCTCTTTGTATTATTAGTTAAAAGCTAAACCTAGGAGGCTTGTATGCTAATTTCTTAGCCTTTGAAGTCCGCCTCTTATCTGAATGCATTTTGGTATTTTTTCACAACTAGAGGGTGTTAGTTCATGTGTGCCATATAGATAACATTGTGCTTATGCATGTGAAGTTACCTAGGAGTCAGCACTGATTGGCCAAAATGCAAGTCTGTCAAAAGAACTGAACTAAGGGGGCAGTCTGCACAAGCTTAGATATACGGTAATCACAGAGGTAAAAAGTGTATTATTATAGCTGTGTTTGTTATGCAAAATTGGGGAATGGGTAATAAAGGGATTATCTATCTTTTTAAACAATAAGAATTCTGGTATAGACTGTCCCTTTAAGTACTGTTCCTAGTTATGTATTGACTGCACTTCCTGTCATAGCTGTTACACCACTATTCCTACCAATGTAAAGACTAGTCTAATAAGTGCAGCTACCAGCTTCAGTGTAGTTCTGGCGCATAATTTAATTTCTACTCTACTTGTATTCCACATGTATTATTACTTGACCTTCTACTTAAAAGGACTTTAAACACTAAGGGCTAGATTACAAGTGGAGCACAAATTTGCCCGTTTACGGGCGTGCGATAAATAGCCAGCCATTACAAGTGTCTGGTCATTGCTATCGCAAGCTCACGGTAGCAATTGGAGCTTATAAAATTAACCAGAGATCAGATCTCTGGTTAATTATGTAAATGTGCCCCAAATGCCCCCAAAATCAAGTGTAATTATTTTTTTTTTTTTTAAATGAAAACTGCAGTTTTTGGAGGCTAAAATCGGCGACTATGGGGTGATAGATGTATATGCTTATATACATATATATTTATTAACACATATTAACACATAAATATATATGTATATAGTCATATACATATATATTTACAATTTGCTGCCATCCCTGCACTACTTGCCCCCTTTGCTGCGCGAGGTTCTCATGCAGTGTGTCATGGCATGAGAATGAGGCTCCCATAAGAGCCTATGGAAGCGCACTTTCGTACGTGTGCTGGTATTACTCAGTGGAGCGCTAATATCGCGATATTTAGTGCTCCACTTGTAATCTGGCCCTAAATAGATGCTAGATAGAATGATGCATTCAAAGAAAAGATACTGTTAGGGGGTGTTTATTTTTCTTTTGTAGAAAAAGAGCTGATATCTTAAGGGCAATGCCCTACAAAAGGCCCTTTTAAGGGCCCACAAAAGGCCCTTTTAAGGGCCCTTGGTAGTTTATTCTAGATTACGTTTTTTTTTATTTCGGGGTGTTTTTTGTTTGTTTTTGTTTAAAAGGGTATTAATAATTTTTATTGATTTGGATAATTTCGTTTGTTATTTTTTGTAATGGTAGTTTTTTTTATTTTTTGTAATTTTAGTGTTTTTTATTTTTTGTAATGATAGGTTTTAGTGTAAGGCAGGATAGGTTTTATTTGACAGGTAAGTTTGTTTTTATTTTAACTAGGTAGTTAGTAAATAGTTAATAACTATTTACTAACTAGTCTACCTAGTTAAAATAACTACAAACTTACCTGTGAAATAAAAGTAAAACATAAGCTAGCTACAATATAACTATTAGTTATATTGTATCTAGTTTAGGTTTTATTTCACAGGTGAGTATTTCATTTTAAATAGGTATTATTTAGTTAATAATTGTAACTTTAATTTAGCTCTATTTTAATTATGTTAAAGTTAGGGGGTGTTAGGGTTAGGTTTAGGGTTAGGTTTAGGGTTATGGTTAGGTTTATCGGTTAATATAGTTTAATTTAGATTGTGGCGATGTGGGGGGCTGGCAGTTTAGGGGTTAATAGGTTTATTTAGTGGTAGTGATGTGGGAGGCCAGAGGTTTAGGGGTTAATAGCTTTATTTAGTGGTGGTGATGTCGGGGAGCATCGGAATAGGGGTTAATAAATTTATTATAGTGTAGGCGATGTTGGGGTGCAGGGGAATAGGGGTTAATAACTTTAGTATAGTGGCGGCAATATCAGAAGCGACAGATGAGGGGTTAATAGATTTTTTCGGTGGCGGCGATATCGGGAGAGGCAGATTAGGGGTTAATAACATTATTTAGGTGTCAGCGATGTTGGGGGCTGCAGATTAAGGGTGTTTAGACTTAGAGTTTGTTAGGTTCAAAAATGTTACTTTTTTTTCCCCATAGACATCAATAAGCCTGCGTTACAGAGCTTTTGATTCCGCCATCGCAGGTGTTAGGTTTTTTTCTGACCCGCTCTCCCCATTGATGTCTATGGGGAAAGCATGCATGAGCACGTCAAAACAGTGCTTGTATTTTGTGCAGTATGGAGCTCAACGCAACCATATCGCACGGAAAAGTCGCCTGTTTCAAAACTTGTAATGCTATTCTCACAGCCTTCTCTTCATACTGGTTGCTGCCATCTTGGAGCTTAGGCATTCTCACAGCCTTCTCTTCATATTGGGGGCTGCAGTCTTGGAGCTTAGGCATTCTCACAGCCTTCTCTTCATATTGGGGGCTGCAGTCTTGGAGCTAAAGTATTCTCACAGCCTTCTCTTTATACTGGAGTCTGCCATCTTGGAGCTTAGGCATTTTCACAGCCTTCTCTTCATATTTGGGGCTGCAGTCTTGGAGCTAAAGTATTCTCACAGCCTTCTCTTTATACTGGAGTCTGCCATCTTGGAGCTTAGGCATTCTCACAGCTTTCTCTTTATACTGGGTCTGCCATCTTTGAGCTTAGGTATTCTCACAGCCTTCTCTTTATACTGGGGTCTGCCATCTTGGAGCTAAGACATTCTCACAGCCTTCTCTTCATACTGGGGTCTGCCATCTTGGAACTGAAGCATTATCACAGTCTTCTCTTCATACCGGGGGCTGCCATGTTGGAGCTTAAGCATTCTCACAGCCTTCTCTTCATACTGGGGTCTGCCATCTTGGAGCTTAAGCATTCTCACAGCCTTCTCTTCATACTGGGGTCTGCCATCTTGGAGCTTAAGCATTCTCACAGCCTTCTCTTTATACTGGGAACTGCATTCTTGGAGCTTAGGTATTCTCACAGCCTTCTCTTTATACTGGGTTCTGCCATCTTGGGACTTAGGCATTCTCACAGCGTTCTCTTCATACTGAAGGCTGCCATCTTGGAGCTTAAGTATTCTCACAGCCTTCTCTTTATACTGGGGGATGCCATCTTGGAGCTTAGGCATTCTCACAGCTTAAGCATTCTCACAGCCTTCTCTTTATACTTGTGGCTGCTATCTTGGAGCTTAGGTATTCTCACAGCCTTCTCTTTATACTGGGTTCTGCCATCTTGGAGCTTAGGCATTCTCACAGCTTAAGCATTCTCACAGCCTTCTCTTTATACTTGTGGCTGCTATCTTGGAGCTTAGGTATTCTCACAGCCTTTTTTTCATACTGGGGGCTGCCATCTTGGTTCTTAGGTATTCTCACTGCCTTCACTTCATACTGGGGTCTGCCATCTTGGAGCTTAGGCATTCTCACAGCCTTCTCTTTATACTGGGGAAAGCCATCTTGGAGTTTAAGCATTCTCATAGTCTTCTCTTAATACTGGGGGCTGCCATCTTGGAGCTTAGGCATTCTCACAGCCTTCCCTTCAAACTGGGGGCTGCAATCTTGGAGCTTAGACATTCTCACAGCCTTCTCTTCATACTGGGGTCTGCCATCTTGGAGCTTAAGCATTCTCACAGCCTTCTCTTTATACTGGGGGCTGCCTTCTTGGAGCTTAGGTATTCTCACAGCCTTCTCTTCATACTGGGTGCTGCCATCTTGGGACTTAGGCATTCTCACAGCCTTCTCTTCATACTGGGGGCTGCCATCTTGGAGCTTAAGTATTCTCACAGTCTTCTCTTTATACTGGAGGCTGCCATCTTGGAGCATAGGTATTCTCACAACCTTTTCTTCATACTGGGGGCTGCCATCTTGGGGCTTAGGAACTCTCACAGCCTTCTCTTTATACTGGGGTGTGCCATCTTGGAGCTTAAGCATTCTAACAGTCTTTTCTTCATACTGGGGGCTGCCATCTTGGAGCTTAGGTATTTTCACAGCCTTCACTTCATACTGGGGTCTGCCATCTTGGAGCTTAGGCATTCTCACAGCCTTCTCTTCATACTGGGGTCTGCCATCTTGGAGCTTAAGCATTTTCACAGCCTTCTCTTTATACTGGGGGCTGCCATCTTGTAGCTTAGGTATTCTCACAGACTTCTATTTATACTGGGGGCTGCCATCTTGGAGCTAAATTATTTTTACAGTCTTTTCTTCATACTGGGGGCTGCCATCTTGGAGCTTAGGTATTCTCACAGCCTTCTCTTCATACTGCGGTCTGCCATTTTGGAGCTTAAGCATTCTAACAGTCTTTTCTTCATACTGGGGGCTGCCATCTTGGAGCTTAGGTAATTTCACAGCCTTCTCTTCTTACTGGGGGCTGCCATCTTGGAGCTTAAGTATTCTCACAGTCTTCTCTTTATACTGGAGGCTGCCATCTTGGAGCATAGGTATTCTCACAACCTTTTCTTCAGACTGGGGGCTGCCATCTTGGGGCTTAGGAACTCTCACAGCCTTCTCTTTATACTGGGGTGTGCCATCTTGGAGCTTAAGCATTCTAACAGTCTTTTCTGCATACTGGGGGCTGCCATCTTGGAGCTTAGGTATTTTCACAGCCTTCACTTCATACTGGGGTCTGCCATCTTGGAGCTTAGGCATTCTCACAGCCTTCTCTTCATACTGGGGTCTGCCATCTTGGAGCTTAAGCATTCTCACAGCCTTCTCTTTATACTGGGGGCTGCCATCTTGTAGCTTAGGTATTCTCACAGACTTCTATTTATACTGGGGGCTGCCATCTTGGAGCTAAATTATTTTTACAGCCTTTTCTTCATACTGGGGGCTGCCATCTTGGAGCTTAGGTATTCTCACAGCCTTCTCTTCATACTGCGGTCTGCCATTTTGGAGATTAAGCATTCTAACAGTCTTTTCTTCATACTGGGGGCTGCCATCTTGGAGCTTAGGTAATTTCACAGCCTTCACTTCATACTGGGGTCTGCCATCTTGGAGCTTAGGCATTCTCACAGCCTTCTCTTCAGACTGGGGTCTGCCATCTTGGAGCTTAAGCATTCTCACAGCCTTCTCTATATACTGGGGGCTGCCATCTTTGAGCTTAGGCATTCTCACAGCCTTCTCTTTATACTGGGGTCTGCCATCTTGGAGCTAAGACATTCTCACAGCCTTCTCTTCATACTGGGGTCTGCCATCTTGGAACTGAAGCATTATCACAGTCTTCTCTTCATACCGGGGGCTGCCATCTTGATGCTTAAGCATTCTCACAGCCTTCTCTTCATACTGGGGTCTGCCATCTTGGAGCTTAAGCATTCTCACAGCCTTCTCTTCATTCTGGGGTCTGCCATCTTGGAGCTTAAGCATTCTCACAGCCTTCTCTTTATACTGGGAACTGCCTTCTTGGAGCTTAGGTATTCTCACAGCCTTCTCTTTATACTGGGTTCTGCCATCTTGATGCTTAAGCATTCTCACAGCGTTCTCTTCATACTGAAGGCTGCCATCTTGGAGCTTAAGTATTCTCACAGCCTTCTCTTTATACTGGGGGATGCCATCTTGGAGCTTAGGCATTCTCACAGCTTAAGCATTCTCACAGCCTTCTCTTTATACTTGGGGCTGCTATCTTGGAGCTTAGATATTCTCACAGCCTTTTTTTCATACTGGGGGCTGCCATCTTGGTTCTTAGGCATTCATTTCTCACAGCCTTCTCTTCCTACTGGGGTCTGCTATCTTGAAGCTTAGGCATTTTCACAGCCTTCTCTTCATACTGGGCTCTGCCATCTTGGAGCTTAATTATTCTCACAGTCTTCTCTTCACACTGGGGGCTGACATCTTGGGGCTTAGGCATTCTCACAGCTTTTTCTTTATACTGGGGGCTGCCATCTTGGAGCTTAGGCATTCTCACAGCCTTCTCTTCATACTGGGTGCTGCCATCTTGAAGCTTAGGCACTCTCACAGCCTTCTCTTCATACTGGGGGATGCCATCTTGGAGCTTAAGTATACTCATAGCCTTCTCTTTATACTGGGGGCTGCCATCTTGGATCTTAGGTATTCTCACAGCCTTTTCTTCATACTGGGTGCTGCAATCTTGGGACTTAGGCATTCTCACAGCCTTCTCTTCATACTGGGGTCTTCCATCTTGGAGCTTAGGTATTCTCACTGCCTTCACATCATACTGGGGTCTGCCATCTTGGAGCTTAGGCATTCTCACAGCCTTCTCTTTATACTGGGGAAAGCCATCTTGGAGTTTAAGCATTCTCACAGTCTTCTCTTCATACTGGGGGCTGCCATCTTGGAGCTTAGGCATTCTCACAGCCTTCCCTTCATACTGGGGGCTGCCATCTTGGAGCTTAGACATTCTCACAGCCTTCTCTTCATACTGGGGTCTGCCATCTTGGAGCTTAAGCATTCTCACAGCCTTCTCTTTATACTGGGGGCTGCCATCTTGGAGCTTAGGTATTCTCACAGCCTTCTCTTCATACTGGGTGCTGCCATCTTGGGACTTAGGCATTCTCACAGCCTTCTCTTCATACTGGGGGCTGCCATCTTGGAGCTTAAGTATTCTCACAGTCTTCTCTTTATACTGGGGGCTGCCATCTTGGAGCATAGGTATTCTCACAACCTTTTCTTCATACTGGGTGCTGCCATCTTGAAGCTTAGGCATTCTCACAGCCTTCTCTTTATACTGGGGTCTGCCATCTTGGAGCTAAGACATTCTCACAGCCTTCTCTTCATACTGGGGTCTGCCATCTTGGAACTGAAGCATTATCACAGTCTTCTCTTCATACCGGGGGCTGCCATCTTGATGCTTAAGCATTCTCACAGCCTTCTCTTCATACTGGGGTCTGCCATCTTGGAGCTTAAGCATTCTCACAGCCTTCTCTTCATTCTGGGGTCTGCCATCTTGGAGCTTAAGCATTCTCACAGCCTTCTCTTTATACTGGGAACTGCCTTCTTGGAGCTTAGGTATTCTCACAGCCTTCTCTTTATACTGGGTTCTGCCATCTTGATGCTTAAGCATTCTCACAGCGTTCTCTTCATACTGAAGGCTGCCATCTTGGAGCTTAAGTATTCTCACAGCCTTCTCTTTATACTGGGGGATGCCATCTTGGAGCTTAGGCATTCTCACAGCTTAAGCATTCTCACAGCCTTCTCTTTATACTTGGGGCTGCTATCTTGGAGCTTAGATATTCTCACAGCCTTTTTTTCATACTGGGGGCTGCCATCTTGGTTCTTAGGCATTCATTTCTCACAGCCTTCTCTTCCTACTGGGGTCTGCTATCTTGAAGCTTAGGCATTTTCACAGCCTTCTCTTCATACTGGGCTCTGCCATCTTGGAGCTTAATTATTCTCACAGTCTTCTCTTCACACTGGGGGCTGACATCTTGGGGCTTAGGCATTCTCACAGCTTTTTCTTTATACTGGGGGCTGCCATCTTGGAGCTTAGGCATTCTCACAGCCTTCTCTTCATACTGGGTGCTGCCATCTTGAAGCTTAGGCACTCTCACAGCCTTCTCTTCATACTGGGGGATGCCATCTTGGAGCTTAAGTATACTCATAGCCTTCTCTTTATACTGGGGGCTGCCATCTTGGATCTTAGGTATTCTCACAGCCTTTTCTTCATACTGGGTGCTGCAATCTTGGGACTTAGGCATTCTCACAGCCTTCTCTTCATACTGGGGTCTTCCATCTTGGAGCTTAGGTATTCTCACTGCCTTCACATCATACTGGGGTCTGCCATCTTGGAGCTTAGGCATTCTCACAGCCTTCTCTTTATACTGGGGAAAGCCATCTTGGAGTTTAAGCATTCTCACAGTCTTCTCTTCATACTGGGGGCTGCCATCTTGGAGCTTAGGCATTCTCACAGCCTTCCCTTCATACTGGGGGCTGCCATCTTGGAGCTTAGACATTCTCACAGCCTTCTCTTCATACTGGGGTCTGCCATCTTGGAGCTTAAGCATTCTCACAGCCTTCTCTTTATACTGGGGGCTGCCTTCTTGGAGCTTAGGTATTCTCACAGCCTTCTCTTCATACTGGGTGCTGCCATCTTGGGACTTAGGCATTCTCACAGCCTTCTCTTCATACTGGGGGCTGCCATCTTGGAGCTTAAGTATTCTCACAGTCTTCTCTTTATACTGGGGGCTGCCATCTTGGAGCATAGGTATTCTCACAACCTTTTCTTCATACTGGGGGCTGCCATCTTGGGGCTTAGGAACTCTCACAGCCTTCTCTTTATACTGGGGTGTGCCATCTTGGAGCTTAAGCATTCTAACAGTCTTTTCTTCATACTGGGGGCTGCCATCTTGGAGCTTAGGTATTTTCACAGCCTTCACTTCATACTGGGGTCTGCCATCTTGGAGCTTAGGCATTCTCACAGCCTTCTCTTCATACTGGGGTCTGCCATCTTGGAGCTTAAGCATTCTCACAGCCTTCTCTTTATACTGGGGGCTGCCATCTTGTAGCTTAGGTATTCTCACAGACTTCTATTTATACTGGGGGCTGCCATCTTGGAGCTAAATTATTTTTACAGCCTTTTCTTCATACTGGGGGCTGCCATCTTGGAGCTTAGGTATTCTCACAGCCTTCTCTTCATACTGCGGTCTGCCATTTTGGAGCTTAAGCATTCTAACAGTCTTTTCTTCATACTGGGGGCTGCCATCTTGGAGCTTAGGTAATTTCACAACCTTCACTTCATACTGGGGTCTGCCAT
This sequence comes from Bombina bombina, assembly GCF_027579735.1. NCBI lineage: Eukaryota > Metazoa > Chordata > Amphibia > Anura > Bombinatoridae > Bombina > Bombina bombina. The sequence continues at coordinate 318,101,474 of NC_069503.1, read as the reverse complement.
CTTGGAGCTTAGGCATTCTCACAGCCTTCTCTTCATACTGGGGTCTGCCATCTTGGAGCTTAAGCATTCTCACAGCCTTCTCTTTATACTGGGGGCTGCCATTTTGTAGCTTAGGTATTCTCACAGACTTCTATTTATACTGGGGGCTGCCATCTTGGAGCTAAATTATTTTTACAGCCTTTTCTTCATACTGGGGGCTGCCATCTTGGAGCTTAGGTATTCTCACAGCCTTCTCTTCATACTGGGGTCTGCCATTTTGGAGCTTAAGCATTCTCACAGCCTTCTCTTTATACTGGGGGCTTGCATCTTATAGCTTAGGTATTCTCACAGCCTTCTATTTATACTGGGGGCTGCCATCTTGAAGCTAGAGTATTCTTACGGCTTTTTCTTCATAATGAGGGCTACCATCTTGGAGCTTAAGCATTCTCACAGTCTTCTCTTCATACTGGGGGCTACCATCTTGGAGCTTAAGTATTCCCACAGCCTTCTCTTTATACTGGGGCTGCCATCTTGAAGCTTAGGTATTCTCACAGCCTTCTCTTTATACTGGGGGCTGCCATCTTGGATCTTAGGAATTCTCACAGCCTTCTCTTCATACTGGGGGCTACCATCTTGGAGCTTAAACATTCTCACAGTCTTCTCTTCATACTAGGGGACTGCCATCTTGGAGCTTAGTTATTCTCACAGCCTTTTCTTCATACTGGGTGCTGCCATCTTGGAGCTTAGGTATTCTCACAGCCTTCTCTTCATACTGGGGGCTGCCATCTTGGAGCTTAGGTATTCTCACAGCCTTCTCTTTATACTGGGGGCTACCGTATTGGGCCTTAGGCATTCTCACAGCCTTCTCTTCATACTGGGGGCTACCATCTTGGAGCTTAGGCAATCTCACATCCTTCTCTTTATTCTGGGGGCTGCCATCTTGGAGCTTAAGTATTCTCACAGCCTTCTTTTCATACTGGGGTCTGCCATCTTGGAGCTTAGGTATTCTCACAGCCTGTGACTAAAGTAGTGCACATATCAGATCAGTGAGGTTGTCAACTATTTTGCAACTGTATTAAAACTTTAAGTTTGGATCTTCATACTGGGGGCTGCCATCTTGGAGCTTAGGAATTTTCACAGCCTTCACTTCATGCTGGGGTCTGCCATCTTGGAGCTTAAGCATTCTCACAGCCTTCTCTTCATACTGGAGTCTGCCATCTTGGAGCTTAAGCATTCTCACAGCCTTCTCTTTATACTGGGGGCTACCATCTTGTAGCTTAGGTATTCTCACAGCCTTCTATTCATACTGGGTGCTACCATCTTGGAGCTTAATTATTCTAACAGCCTTCTCTTCATACTGGGGGCTGCTATCTTGGAGCTTAGGTATTCTCACAGCCTTTTCTTCATGGGTGCTGCAATTTTGGGTCTTAGGCATTCTCACAGCCTTCTCTTCATACTGGGGTCTGCCATCTTGGAGCTTAGGCATTTTCACAGCCTTCTCTTCATACTGGGGTCTGCCATCTTGGAGCTTAATTATTCTCACAGTCTTCTTTTCATACTAGGGGCTGACATCTTGGGGCTTAGGTATTCTCATAGCCTTTTCTTTATACTGGGGGCCGCCATCTTGGAGCTTTGGCATTTTCACAGCCTTCTCTTTATACTGGGTGCTGCCATCTTGGAGCTTAAGCATTTTCACAGCCTTCTCTTCATACTGGGGGCTGCCATCTTGGAGCTTAGGTATTCTCACAGCCTTTTCTTTATACTGGGGGCTGCCATCTTGGAGCTTAGGTATTCTCACAGCCTTTTCTTCATACTGGGGGCTGCAATCTTGGGGCTTAGGCATTCTCACAGCCTTCTCTTCATACTGGGGTCTGCCATCTTGGAGCGTAGGCATTCTCACAGCCTTCTCTTTATACTGGGGGCTGCCATCTTGGAGCAAAGCTATTCTCACAGCCTTCACTTCATACTGGGTTCTGCCATCTTGGAGCATAGGCATTCTCACAGCCTTCTCTTTATACTGGGGAAGCCATCATTTTTAAGCTTAAGCATTCTCACAGTCTTCTCTTCATACTGGGGCTGCCATCTTGGAGCTTAGGCATTCTCACAGCCTTCTCTTCATACTGGGCGCTGCCATCTTGGAGCTTAGGCATTTTCACAGTCTTCTCTTCATACTGGGGTCTGCCATCTTGGAGCTTAAGCATTCTCACAGTCTTCTCTTCATACTGGGGGCTGCCATCTTGGAGCTTAAGTATTCTCACAGCCTTCTCTTTATACTGGGGGCTGCCATCTTGGAGCATAGGTATTCTCACAGCCTTTTCTTCATACAGGGGGCTGCCATCTTGGGGCTTAGGAATTCTCACAGCCCTCTCTTTATACTGGGGTGTGCCATCTTGGAGCTTAAGCATTCTAACAGTCTTTTCTTCATACTGGGGGCTGCCATCTTGGAGCTTAGGTATTTCAACAGCCTTCACTTCATACTGGGGTCTCCCATCTTGGAGCTTAGGCATTCTCACAGCCTTCTCTTCATACTGGGGTCTGCCATCTTGGAGCTTAAGCATTCTCACAGCCTTCTCTTTATACTGGGGGCTGCCATCTTGTAGCTTAGGTATTCTCACAGCCTTCTATTTATACTGGGGGCTGCCATCTTGGAGAATAGGTATTCTCACAGCCTTTTCTTCATACTGGGGGCTGCCATCTTGGGGCTTAGGAATTCTCACAGCCTTCTCTTTATACTGGGGTGTGCCATCTTGGAGCTTAAGCATTCTCACAGCCTTTTCTTCATACTGGGGTCTGCCATTTTGGAGCTTAGGTATTTTCACAGCCTTCTCTTCATACTGGGGGCTGCCATCTTGTTGCTTAGGTATTCTCACAGCCTTCTATTTATACTGGGGGCTGCCATCTTGGCGCTAAAGTATTCTTACAGCCTTTTCTTCATACTCGGGGCTGCCATCTTGGAGCTTAGGTATTCACACAGACCCCAGTATGAAGAGAAGGCTGTGTGAATACCTAAGCTGCCATCTTGGAGCTTAGGTATTCTCACATCCTTCTCTTCATACATCTTGGAGCTTAGGTATTCTCACAGCCTTCTCTTTATACTGGGGGCTGCCATCTTGGAGCGTAGGTATTCTCACAGCCTTCTCTTTATACTGAGGGCTACCATCTTGGGTCATAGGCATTCTCACATTCTTCTCTTCATACTGGGGGCTACCATCTTGGAGCTTAGGCAATCTCACAGCCTTTCTCTCACAGCCTGTGACTAAAGTAGTGCACATATCAGATCAGTGAGGTTGTCAACTATTTTGCAACTGTATCATAAACTTTAAGTTTGGATTTCATGATACAGAACACCAGCTTTTTACCTTAGATGAATTTCTCTATATAATTGCTGGGGTTTTTTTTAAATATATTTTGTGTAACTTTAAAACAGACTAAAGTAGTTTAATGTCCCTTTGAAAGACATGAAAGTCAAAATCAAACGTTTTCTCTATTATCAAATTTGCTTTGTTATCTTGATATCATTTGTTGAAAAGTAAACCGAGAGCAGCAATGCATTACTACAGCTAGCTGAACAAATCTGGTGAGCCAATGTCAAGAGAAGTGTATGTGCAGACACAAATCACCAGCTAGCTACCAGCAGGGCACTACTGCTCCTAAGCCTCCCTATGAAACATACCAAGAGAAAAAGCCAGATTTGTAAATTTGTTTAAAATTACATGCTCTCTCTAAATTGAGAACATCAAATTTGGACTTTACTGTCCCTTTAAAGTGGCTTGATTTAATTGGATATTAAGCTGTAAATATATTTCTTCTAGAATCCACATCACTCCAGCAATTTTGTGATTAAAAGGACATTGAAGACAAAAGATATATGATTCTTATAGAGCTAACTCCTTTTTTAAGCAAAATGTTTATATTATTACCTATTGGGCTCTTACTGAGGGGAAAAAAGACATGGAATGGTGAATACAACACTAAGATTATTTAGGGCACATGGTATGTGGCTTGGTTGCCTTTTGGTTTATTTGGTAATTGGAAGGATTATCTTTAAAGGATGTTTACCATGTGCAAAATGTGTGAAGTGATCCTTGTATTCTCACAGCAGTTGGGCCAGTTTGAATAAACCACACAATAATAGAGAGACTGCTTGAGGGACATGGTTTGAAGCTGAATGATTGTTCATGTGAACGGGTTACACAATATGTCAATCACCCAGTGAAACTACTCCCTCCCTCCTTTAAGACCAAGGGGCCACTATATGAACGGCCAAATGGATCCTTATGCATCTGCGCCGAAAACAGGAGTTAAGAAGCAGCGGTCTTAAGACCGCTGCTCCATAACTTGTCTGCCTGCTGTGAGGCCGTGGACAGAAATCAACCCGACCGAATACGATTGACACCCCCTGCTAGCGGCCGATTGGCCGCAAATCTGCAGGGGGCGGCATTGCACCAGCAGTTCACAAGAATATGCTGTCGGCATTTATCGATGTGTGGCGGACATGATACGCTACTTCGTATCATGTCCGCTCGCACATTGATAAATATGCCCTTAAATGTATGACATTTATACAAACATTGTTGCATGTACAGCTGCCATATAGTGCTAGAATGGATATAAAATCCAGACTTTTTCTTTCGTGATTCACATTCAGGTTTTAAACAACTTTCCAATTTACTTCTTTTATCAAATTCTCTTTCTCACTATTTCCTGCCATGTAGTGATCTAGATGCCTACCTAGGTATCTCTGCAACAAAGAATATCATGGTAACAACGCGAATGTGATAGAAGTAAATTGGAAACTTTTTTTTAAATTGTATGCTCTGTCTGAATCACAAAAGAAAGTTTTTGGGTTTCAAATCCCTTTATGACCTGTGCACATCTATAAATGCTCTCATAGAAATTAGCTAAGTTACAATAAAGGATAACAGGAAAAGTAAGTAAATTTCATGAGTATATCAAATTGTTTTTTTGTACGCAGAATCATATACTTTTTATTTTGACTTCCGTATCACCTTAAATGCAATACAATTACTTATGCTTTCAGAAGCATAAATGCAGAAGGTTTAAATAAATACATTTTAGAAAAAAAAAATTCTTTCTGATGCAGACTAGGGGGCTGATATATTATCCTGCGGATGGACATGATCCGCTAAAGCAGATCATGTCCGCCTCACATCGATAAATGAACAAAAAACTCATTTGTATGAATATTTTTGCCATATTGCCCAAAATAGCTGTTCCCCATCACATGTGTAAATGTTGGTGTTGGCACAAGACCATAGGTAGGCCAGAATACACCACAAGTCAGTGGTTTCTGCACACATAGGGGCCGATTTATCAAGTGTCTGGCAGACATGATCCACTGTAGCGGATCATGTCCACCAGACATCGATAAATGCTGACAGCATACACTGTCGACATTTATCATTGCACAAGCAGTTCTGGTGAACAGTGTCAATCAACCCAATCGTATACGATCGGACTGATTGCTGTCCGCCGCCTCAGAAGTGGCGGATGAGTTAAGGAGCAGCGGTCTTAAGACCGCTACTTCTTAACTCCTGTTTCCGGTGAGCCTGAAGGCTGGCGCGGAAACAGATGCATAAGGATGCATTTGGCCGCTCATAAATCGGCCCCTTGGTCTTAAAGGAGGGAGGGAGTAGTTTCACTGCGTGATTGACATATTGTGTAATCTGTTCACATGAACAATCATTCAGCTTCAAACCATGTCCCTCAAGCAGTCTCTCTATTATTGTGTGGTTTATTCAAACTGGCCCAACTGCTGTGAGAATACAAGGATCACTTCACACATTTCGCACATGGTAAACATAATTTAAAGATAATCCTTCCATAACCAAATAAACCAAATGGCAACCAAGCCACATACCTTGTGCCCTAAATAATCTTAGTGTTGTATTCACCATTCCATGTCTTTTTTCCCCTCAGCAAGAGCCCAATAGGTAATAATATAAACATTTTGCTTAATTTGGTCAATTTGCAACTCTAGTATATATTCCCACCTTTGTCTCCCTTAACAGCTATGCTTATCTATATTGCATGTGTCCCATTTAATCTCCTTTTACTGGATCCCAATGTAACCTCTCTGTCCTCTCCTCCTCTACCCTAGAGATGGGATTTATTATTTCAGATACATTCATTATCATTAAATGGACATGAACCCCCAAAAATATTTCATGATTTAGATAGAGGATACAATTTAGACAACCTTCCAATGTACTCCTTTTATCTAATTTGCTTCATTCTCTTACTATCTTTGTTGAAAAGCATACCTAGGTAGGCTCAGGAGCAGCAATGCACTACTGGAAGCTAGCTGGTGATTGGTGGCTGCACATAAATGCCTCTTCTCATTGGCTCACTCAATGTGTTCAGCTACCTCCCAGTAATGTATTACTGCTAATTCAACAAAGGATATCAAGAGAACAAGAGAAAGAAGCAACATTGTTAATAGAAGTAAATTGGAAAGTTGTTTAAAACTCCATGATCTATCCAATGCATTTAAGTTTAATTATGACTTTACTGTCCTTTTGAACAATTTTCCATTTTACTTTTATTAGCTAATTTGTTTTATTCTCTTGGTATCCTTTGTTGAAAAGGATACCTAGGTTGGCTCAGGTGCTGCTAATTGGTGGCTGCACATATGTGCCTCATGTTATTGGCTCCCTAATGCATTCAGCTAGATCCCAATAGTGCATTGCTGCATCTTCAACATAGGATACAAAGAGATTGAAGCGAACTAGATAATTGAAATATATTGGAAAGTTGTTTAAAATGAATGCTGCTCTATTTGAATTATAAAAGAACAACTTTGGGTTTCATGTCCCTTTAACATTACTCTTTCTATAGAATACTCCAAGAGTATCAATGCAGCATACTCACTAAAGATTGATTTGTCTTATTACGTTTTTTTTCCAAGCTTAGAATTAACTTGCATTGGCAGGGAATAGCTGCTAGTGAGAGCCAATTTTAAACAATTTGCTGCAGTGTAATGCAGTGTTAAAATCAAAAGGGCACGTCATTAAATCTCATTAAGCAAGATCTTCTTTTTATTTAGTGGATGTTTTAATAAGAATAATGAACGATTTAGCACTTTTCTCAAAAGCAGGTTTTTCATCAGGCTAGTAAGCAATCAATTACATTGTATCAACATATACATGTTATAAAAATCTTCCATAGTACATCTTGGACACCAGCTAGTAGCCCCATTCAACGCATGTGCACTGTTAAGACCCATAGAGGGTAAAACATACGTCTGGGGTTAAATGTTTTGTTCAGGAGAGAATTGCCTGGTATTCCCCTGCTGAACTGTCCTTATGGATGGAATCGGACTGATATGCTGCAGGACAATTTTCTTCTTTGAAAAGTACAAGTGGGGGAAAAAAAACATTGCACCCTGGGTTGGCATCATCCCATATAGCAAGATAGTAAACTCTTTCCATCCTCAGTGAGTGTTTCTTTTTCTAGGTTACTGACCCTGAAACATGCTATAAAATGATTGTTTATATCAGTGTAGGAGATAATTTATAACAGGGCCTAATTGGCCATAGCAAAGAAACAAAAAAAACACCACACCGAATATATATTTTTTAAATGATGTAAACCAGAACTGCTATGAAATTTTAAAACAATGCAAAGTTTGCTAAAACAGTTTGAAATATTTTAACACATTTATTTTTAATGTGGATCTTTTGCAATGATGTGTTTACTCATAATATTCTATGCATATAAATAAATTACTTTTATGTTCCATTAAAGACAGCAAAATGGGACACCCAAATAACTAACTGGTAAATGCATAAGCATTTAAATGTCCCTTTCTTGGAGCTCTCTGAATGCGCAATATGGGAATATGGCAACTCCAGCTCCTGATTAGATGCAGGTGCTCTCCTGACAAATCTAGAGCTGTTACAGCCAAGTTCTCACATAAGTATATATGTTTTTATCTATCTATATATTGAGTAGAACATCATTTGGCAATGTTGCTTACATATAAGAACCAGGGGCGCGATCCGATATAGATCGTAGTTTGCGGCGCAAGCGAGGGAACCCCCGCCGCCCGTAGTTTCAGCTCGCAACTCGAGCTATCCAATATACCCCGCCGTCAGATGCTAAAGTGCCGTAAGTCGGATAAACCAGCGATGTCCAGAAATCTGCGTAAGTACAAATTTCTGGAGTTGCCAGTGACTTACGGCACTTTAGAAACTGCCGGCACCTACAAAACCTGACTAAGTTATAAAATCTCATGTACTGTCTAACACGCCTCCCAAACATAGCCCCGACACGTCTAACCCTCTATCCGCTATCCCCCCTCACTCTCCTGATAATAAAAAATGTATTAACCCCTAAACCGCTGCTCCCGGACCCCGCCGCACCTAATAAAGATATTAACCCCTATACCGCCGCTCCCGGACCCCGCCGCCACCTACATTAACTACCCCCTAATGTGAGCCCCTTACACCGATGCCAGCTATATTAAACTACCCCCTAATGTGAGCTCCTACCCTGCCGCCAGCTATATTAAACTACTCCCTAATGTGAGCTCCTACCCCGCCGCCAGCTATATTAAACTACCCCATAATGTGAGCTCCTAACCCGCCGCCAGCTATATTAAACTACCCCCTAATGTGAGCTCCTACCCCGCCGCCAGCTATATTAAAATTATTAACCCCTAATCTAATCCCCCTACCCCGCCGCCAGCTATATTAAAATTATTAACCCCTAATTTAATCCCCCTACCCCGCCGCCAGCTATATTAAATTAATTAACCCCTAATCTAATCCCCCTATACCGCCGCCACCTATATTAAATTAATTAACCCCTAAAATACTAAACTATCCCTACCACTAAACCTAAGTCGAACCCTACAAATAGCCCTGAAAAGGGCTTTTTGCGTGGCATTACCCCAAAGTAAACAGCTCTATTGCCAGCCCTTAAAAGGGCTTTTGGCGGGGCATTCTCACAAAATAATCAGCTCTTTTGCCTATAATCTAAATCTCCCTATACCGCCGCCACCTATAATAAATGTATTACCCCCTAATCTAATCCCCCTACACCGCCGCCACCTATATTAAATAGATGAACCCCTAATCTGACCCCCCTAAACCGCCGCCACCTATATTAACTATATTAACCCTAATTATATTAGGGTTAATATAGTTAATATAGTTATTATATTATATATATTAACTATATTAACCCTAATTATATTAGGGTTAATATAGTTAATATAGTTATTATATTATATATATATTAAGTATAATAACCCTATCTAACTCTAACACCCCTAACTAAATTCTTATTAAAATAAATCTAATTAATATTAATAATTACAATATTCCTATTTCAATCTAAATACTTTTACTTACTTATAAAATAAACCCTAAGATAGCTACAATGTAATTAATAATTACATTGTAGCTATTTTAGGGTTTATATTTATTTTACAGGTAACTTGGTATTTATTTTAACTAGGTACAATAGCTATTAAATAGTTAATAACTATTTAATAGCTACCTTGTTAAAATAATTAACAATTTACCTGTAAAATAAATCCTAACCTAAGTTACAAATACACCTACACTTTCAATAAATTAAATAAACTACAAATATCTAAACTAAAATACAATTAAATACACTAAACTAAATTACAAAAAAAAACAAACACTACATTCCAAAAAATAAAAAAAGATTACAAGAATTTTAAGCTAATTACACCTATTCTAAGCCCCCTAATAAAATAACAAAGCCCCCCAAAATAAAAAAAATTCCCTACCCTAAACTAAATTGCAAAAGTTAACAGCTCTATTACCAGCCCTTAAAAGGGCTTTTTGCGGGGCATGCCCCAAAGTATTCAGCTCTTTTGCCTGTAAAAAAAAACACAATACCACCCCCCAACATTACAACCGACCACCCACAAACCCCTACTATAAACCCACCCAAACCCCCCTTATAACAAACCTAAAACTAAGCCCCAGAAGATCTCCCTACCTTGAGTCGTCTTCACCCAGCCGGGCCGAACTCTTCATCCAATCCGGGCGATGTCTTCATCCAAGCGGCAAAAAAGAAGTCTTCCATCCGGCGATGTCTTCATCCAAGCGGCAAAGAAGAAGTCTTCCATCTGGCGATGTCTTCATCCAAGCGGCAAAGAAAAGGTCCTCCATCCGGGCGAAGTTTTCCTCCAAGCGGCATCTTCAATCTTCTTTCTTTGGACCTCCGACGCGGAACATCCAGCTGGCCCAGCGACTGACAGACGAATAAAGTTTCCTTTAAATTATGTCATCCAAGATGGCGTCCCTCGAATTCCGATTGGCTGATAGGATTCTTTCAGCCAATCGGAATTAAGGTAAGAAAATCTGATTGGCTGATTCAATCAGCCAATCAGATTCAAGTTCAATTGGATTGGCTGATCCAATCAGCCAATCAGATTGAGCTTGCATTCTATTGGCTGATCGGAACAGCCAATAGAATGCGAGCTCGATCTGATTGGCTGATTGGATCAGCCAATCGGATTGAACTTGAATCTGATTGGCTGATTGAATCAGCCAATCGGATTGAACTTGAATCTGATTGGCTGATTGAATCAGCCAATCAGATTTTCTTACCTGAATTCCGATTGGCTGATAGAATCCTATCAGCCCATCGGAATTCGAGGGACGCCATCTTGGATGATGTCATTTAAAGGAAACTTCATTCGCCTGTCAGTCGTCGGGCCAGCTGGATGTTCCGCGTCGGAGGTCCAAAGAAAGAAGATTGAAGATGCTGCTTGGAGGAAAACTTCGCCCCGATGGAGGACCTCTTCTTTGCCGCTTGGATGAAGACATCGTCAGATGGAAGACTTCTTCTTTGCCGCTTGGATGAAGACATCGCCCGGATTGGATGAAGAGTTCGGCCCGGCTGGGTGAAGACGACTCAAGGTAGGGAGATCATCTGGGGCTTAGTGTTAGTTTTTTTTAAGGGGGGTTTGGGTGGGTTTAGAGTAGGGGTATGTGGGTGGTGGGTTGTAAATGTTGGGGGGTGGTATTGTGATTTTTTTTTACAGGCAAAAGAGCTGAATACTTTGGGGCATGCCCCGCAAAAAACCCTTTTAAGAGCTGTTAATAGAGCTGTTAACTTTTGTAATTTAGCTTAGGGTAGGGAATTTTTTTTATTTTGGGGGGCTTTGTTATTTTATTAGGGGGCTTAGAATAGGTGTAATTAGCTTAAAATTCTTGTAATCTTTTTTTATTTTTTGTAATTTAGTGTTTGTTTGTTTTTGTAATTTAGTTTAGTGTATTTAATTGTATTTTAGTTTAGATATTTGTAGTTTATTTAATTTATTGATAGTGTAGGTATATTTGTAACCTAGGTTAGGATTTATTTTACAGGTAAATTGTTAATTATTTTAACAAGGTAGCTATTAAATAGTTATTAACTATTTAATAACTATTGTACCTAGTTAAAATAAATACCAAGTTACCTGTAAAATAAATATAAACCCTTAATTAGCTACAATGTAATTATTAAAGGGATACTGAACCCAAATTTTTTATTTCGTGATTCAGAGAGAGCATGCAGTTTTAAGCAACTTTCTAATTTACTCCTATTATCAATTTTTATTTGTTCTCTTGCTATCTTTCTTTGAAAACTAAGGCATCTGAGCTTTTTTTTGGGTTCAGAACTCTGGACAGCACTTTTTTATTGGTGGATGAATTTATCCACCAATCAGCAAGGACAACCCGGGTTGTTCACCAAAAATGGGCTGGCATCTAAACTTACATTCTTGCATTTCAAATAAAGATACCAAGAGAATAAATAAAATTTGATAACAGGAGTAAATTAGAAAGTTGCTTAAAATGTAATGCTCTATCTGAATCAATATAGAAAAAAATTGGGTTCAGTGTCCCTTTAATTACATTGTAGCTATCTTAGGGTTTATTTTATAGGTAAGTATTTAGATTTAAATAGGAATATTTTAATTATTAATATTAATTAGATTTATTTTAATAAGAATTTAGTTAGGTGTGTTAGAGTTAGATAGGGTTATTATACTTAATATATATATAATATAATAACTACATTAACTATATTAACTCTAATATAATTAGGGTTAATATAGTTAATATATATAATATAATAACTATATTAACTATATTAACCCTAATATAATTAGGGTTAATATAGTTAATATAGGTGGAGGCGGTGTAGGAGGATTAGATTAGGGGGTAATACATTTATTATAGGTTGCGGCGGTATAGGGGAATTTAGATTATAGGCAAAAGAGCTGATTACTTTGTGACAATGCCCCGCCAAAAGCCCTTTTAAGGGCTGGTAAAAGAGCTGATTACTTTGGGGCAAAGCCCAGCAAAAAGCCCTTTTAAGGGCTGGCAATAGAGCTGTTTACTTTGGGGTAATGTCACGCAAAAAGCCCTTTTCAGGGCTATTTGTAGGGTTAGAATTAGGTTTAGTGGTAGGGTTAGTTTAGTATTTTAGGGGTTAATTAATTTAATATAGGTGGCGGCGGTATAGGGGGATTAGATTAGGGGTTAATTAATTTAATATAGCTGGCGGCGGGGTAGGGGGATTAAATTAGGGGTTAAGAATTTTAATATAGCTGGCGGCGGGGTAGGGAGATTAGATTAGGGGTTAATCATTTTAATATAGCTGGAGGCGGGATAGGAGCTCAAATTAGGGGGTAGTTAATGTAGGTGGCGGCGGTGTAAGGGGCTCACATTAGGGGGTAGTTAATGTAAGTGGCGGCGGTGTAAGGGGCTCACATTAGGGGGTAGGTAATGTAGGTGGCGGCGGTGTAAGGGGCTCACATTAGGGGGTAGGTAATGTAGGTGGCGGCGGTGCAAGGGGCTCACATTAGGGGGTAGGTAATGTAGGTGGCGGCGGTGTAAGGGGCTCACATTAGGGGGTAGGTAATGTAGATGGTGGCGGTGTAGGGGCTCACATTAGGGGGTAGGTAACGTAGATGACGGCGGTGTAGGGGCTCACATTAGGGGGTTATACATTTAATGTAGGTTGCGGCGGGGTCCAGGAGTGGCAGTTTAGGGGTTAAATACTTTATTAGGGATTACGGCGGGGGATCGCGGTTGACAGGTAGATAGACATTGCGCGTGCGTTAGGTGTTAGGTTTTATTTAGCAGTTCGCGGTTGACAGGTAGATAGACATTGTGCATGCGTTAGGTGTTAGGTTTTATTTTGCATGTAGTTTAGGGAGTTACTGGGCTCCAATAGACAGCATAAGGCTTACTACGCCTGCAATTTGTGGCGAGGTGAAAATGGAGTAGGATTTCTCCATTTTCGCCACGTAAGTCCTTACGCTGTATAAAGGATACCAAACTGCGCTGGTTTGGTATACCTGTCTATGGGCCAAAAAACTACGGCCGAAGGCAGAAATATATGAGCGTAACTTCTAGGTTACGCCGTATATGTGATACCAAACCAGCGCAAAATTTGGCGTTGCCGGCTTTTGCGGGCGACGCTGAATATCGGATCGGGCCCCTGATATGTACGTATATATCACTCCTAAATAGGCACCGTATTAAAGTTGTCTTGCCTGCTAAGGTCAATGGGTCTAATGTGTGACAAGGTATTTGCTCATTTTCATTGACTATCAATTCTTAATAAGCTTTCATGCATATTGGCTTTTAAAATGATTTTTTGCATGTAGATCATTTGTTTTCCTATTCTATAGATTGCCATTGTGTTTTATATAGTAATAAAACAGGATTTTAAACAGCAGTGGTTTCTAAAAGCTAAGCACATTCTTTCCTGTTTTGCTTAGACAAGTTGTTGCCTACTTCAGCAAGAGTATCTCACCCATGTCAACCTTAATTTTCTCTGCTGCAGTTCATTTGTGAGTACAGCCATACATATAAAAAATATGTATTATTGCAGATGTCTGTATTATATTACTGATGGTTTTATTGACTAATAAGTAATTCCTGCTATTGCTCAATGACTCATTTGTTACTTGTGCAAATAATTATAAAGCTGCATGAGAGCTACTACAGGCTTGTCTTAAAACAGCATGACAAATATGTCAATATCACATAATCAATTCAAAAAATAAAAAAGAACTAAGTTACAAAAAATAAAACAATATTTACAAACATTAGAAAAAAATTACAACAATTTTAAACTAATTACACCTACTCTAAGCCCCCTAATAAAATAACAAAGACCCCCAAAATAAAAAAATGCCCTACCCTATTCTAAATTACAAAAGTTCAAAGCTCTTTTACCTTACCAGCCCTTAAAAGGACCTTTTGTGGGGCATGCCCCAAAGAATTCAGCTCTTTTGCCTGTAAAAAAAAACATACAATAACCACCCCCCAACATTACAACCCACCACCCACATACCCCTAATCTAACCCAAACCCCCCTTAAATAAACCTAACACTAAGCCCCTGAAGATCTTCCTACCTTGTCTTCACCATGCTAGGTATCACCGATCGTTCCAGGCTCCGAAATCTTCATCCAAGCCCAAGCGGGGGCTAGACATCCATCATCCGGCGGCTGAAGAGGTCCAGAAGAGGATCCAAAGTCTTCATCCTATCCGGGAAGAAGAGGCAATCCGGACTAGCAACCATCTTGATCCAAGCGGCATCTTCTATCTTCATCCGATGACGACCGGCTCCATCTTGAAGACCTCCACCGCGGACCCATCTTCTTCTTCCGACGACTTCCCGACGAATGACGGTTCCTTTAAGGGACGTCATCCAAGATGGCGTCCCTCGAATTCCGATTGGCTGATAGGATTAATTCTATTGGCTGATCGGAACAGCCAATAGAATGCGAGCTCAATCTGATTGGCTGATTGAATCAGCCAATCGGATTGAACTTGATTCTGATTGGCTGATGGAATCAGCCAATCAGAATTTTCCTACCTTAATTCCGATTGGCTGATAGAATCCTATCAGCCAATCGGAATTCGAGGGACGCCATCTTGGATAACGTCCCTTAAAGTAACTTAGTTCTTTTTTATTTTTTGTACTTTAGTTAGTTTATTTAATTGTATTTATTTGTAGGAATTGTATTTAATGTATTTATTGATAGTGTAGTGTTAGGTTTAATTGTAGATAATTGTAGGTAGTTTATTTAATTTATTTATTGATAGTGTAGTGTTAGGTTTAATTGTAACTTAGGTTAGGATTTATTTTACAGGTAATTTTATAATTATTTTAACTAGGTAAGTATTAAATAGTTCTTAACTATTTAATAGCTATTGTACCTGGTTAAAATAATTACAAAGTTACCTGTAAAATAAATATTAATCCTAAAATAGCTACAATATAATTATAATTTATATTGTAGCTATATTAGGATTTATTTTACAGGTAAGAATTTAGCTTTAAATAGGAATAATTTATTTAATAAGAGTTAATTTATTTCGTTAGAATAAAATTATATTTAACTTAGGGGGGTGTTAGGGTTAGAATTAGCTTTAGGGGTTAAAAAATTTATTAGAATAGCGGTGAGCTCCGGTCGGCAGATTAGGGGTTAATAATTGAAGTTAGGTGTCAGCGATGTTAGGGAGGGCAGATTAGGGGTTAATACTATTTATTATAGGGTTATTGAGGCGGGAGTGAGGCGGATTAGGGGTTAATAACTTTATTATAGTAGCGGTGCGGTCCGCTCGGCAGATTAGGGGTTAATAATTGTAGGTAGGTGGCGGCGACGTTGTGGGGGGCAGATTAGGGGTTAATAAATATAATATAGGGTCGGCGGTGTTAGGGGCAGCAGATTAGGGGTACATAAGGATAACGTAGGTGGCGGCGCTTTGCGGTCGGCAGATTAGGGGTTAATTATTGTAGGTAGCTGGCGGCGACGTTGTGGGGGGCAGATTAGAGGTTAATAAATATAATATAGGGGTCGGCGGTGTTAGGGGCAGCAGATTAGGGGTACATAAGTATAACGTAGGTGGCGGTCGGCAGATTAGGGGTTAAAAAATTTTAATCGAGTGGCTGCGATGTGTGGGGGCCTCGGTTTAGGGGTACATAGGTAGTTTATGGGTGTTAGTGTACTGTAGAGCACAGTAGTTAAGAGCTTTATGAACCGGCCTTAGCCCAAAAAGCTCTTAACTACTGACTTTTTTCTGCGGCTGGAGTTTGGTCGTTAGATTTCTAATGCTCACTTCAGCCACGACTCTAAATACCGGCGTTAGAAAGATCCCATTGAAAAGATGACTGACTCCAAATACCAGAGGGCGGTAAAAACCAGCGTTAGGACCCTCTAACGCTGGTTTTCACGGCTACCACCCAACTCTAAATCTAGGCCATAGTGTCCAAATAAAGAGTCAATGTTATTGTCCAAGATGGGGGGATGTGTCCAAAGTGAGATGTAGTAGGTGTGTCCAAATGTCAAATAAATCAAACAATCAATCCAAACTGCAATGGTGGTGTGGAAATAATGATGAGTGAAAAAATAATAATAAGTGGAAAAATATTTGAAAAGTTGTGAAAAATATAAAAATGATGAAAAAAATTAAAAAAGTGTTAAAAAATATAAACAGTGCTCCTCCAATAGGGTCCTAGTAGTGCTGTGTGCCCTCCTATATAATTCTGATTGTCCTATAAAAGATTAGAAAACATAGGCCTAGATTTAGAGTTGGGCGGTAGCCGTCAAAACCAGCGTTAGAGGCTCCTAACGCTGGTTTTGGGCTACCGCCGGTATTTAGAGTCAGTCATTAAAGGGTCTGACGCTCACTTTCCAGCCGCGACTTTTCCATACCGCAGATCCCCTTACGTCATTTGCGTATCCTATCTTTTCAATGGGATCTTTCTAACGCCGGTATTTAGAGTCGTGGCTGAAGTGAGCGTTAGAAATCTAACGACAAAACTCCAGCCGCAGAAAAAAGTCAGTAGTTAAGAGCTTTCTGGGCTAACGCCGGTATATAAAGCTCTTAACTACTGTGCTCTAAAGTACACTAACAGCCATAAACTACCTATGTACCCCTAAACCGAGGTCCCCCCACATCGCCGCCACTCGATTAAATTTTTTTAACCCCTAATCTGCCGACCGCCACCTACGTTATACTTATGTACCCCTAATCTGCTGCCCCTAACACCGCCAACCCCTATATTATATTTATTAACCCCTAACCTGCCCCCCACAATGTCGCCGCCAGCTACCTACAATAGTTAACCCCTAATCTGCCGACCGCAAAGCGCCGCCACCTACGTTATCCTTATGTACCCCTAATCTGCTGCCCCTAACACCGCCGACCCCTATTTTATATTTATTAACCCCTAATCTGCCCCCCTCAACGTCGCCTCCACCTGCCTACCATTATTAACCCCTAATCTGCCAAGCGGACCGCACCGCTACTATAATAAAGTTATTAACCCCTAATCCGCCTCACTCCCGCCTCAATAACCCTATAATAAATAGTATTAACCCCTAATCTGCCCTCCCTAACATCGCCGACACCTAACTTCAATTATTAACCCCTAATCTGCCGACCAAATCTTGCCGCTACTGTAATAAATGGATTAACCCCTAAAGCTAAGTCTAACCCTAACACTAACACCCCCCTAAGTTAAATATAATTTAAATCTAACTAAATAAATTAACTCATTAAATAAATTATTCCTATTTAAAGCTAAATACTTACCTGTAAAATAAACCCTAATATAGCGACAATATAAATTATAATTATATTATAGCTATTTTAGGATTTATATTTATTTTACAGGTAACTTTGTATTTATTTTAACCAGGTACAATAGCTATTAAATAGTTAAGAACTATTTAATAGCTAAAATAGTTAAAATAATTACAAAATTACCTGTAAAATAAATCCTAACCTAAGTTACAATTAAACCTAACACTACAAGATCAATAAATTAATTAAATAAAATACCTACAATTATCTACAATTAAACCTAACACTACACTATCAATAAATTAA
Source organism: Bombina bombina (assembly GCF_027579735.1). Classification (NCBI taxonomy): domain Eukaryota; kingdom Metazoa; phylum Chordata; class Amphibia; order Anura; family Bombinatoridae; genus Bombina; species Bombina bombina. The sequence goes on along the minus strand of NC_069503.1, from coordinate 318,083,587 downwards.
TTAAATATGATATCTACAAATAAATACAATGAAATAAACTAACTAAAGTACAAAAAATAAAAAAGAACTAAGTTACAAAAAATAAAAAAATATTTACAAACATTAGAAAAATATTACAACAATTTTAAACTAATTACACCTACTCTAAGCCCCCTAATAAAATAACAAAGCCCCCCAAAATAAAAAAATGCCCTACCCTATTCTAAATTAAAAAAGTTCAAAGCTCTTTTACCTTACCAGCCCTGAACAGGGCCCTTTGCGGGGCATGCCCCAAAGAATTCAGCTCTTTTGCCTGTAAAAAAAACACATACAATACCCCCCCCAACATTACAACCCACCACCCACATACCCCTAATCTAACCCAAACTCCCCTTAAATAAACCTAACACTAAGCCCCTGAAGATCTTCCTACCTTATCTTCACCATACCAGGTTCACCGATCCGTCCTCGGAAGTCTTGATCCAAGCCTCGGAAGTGTTGATCCAAGCCCAAGCGGGGGGCTGAAGAGTGACGTCCATCCTCGGGCTGAAGTCTGGATCCAAGCGGCGGCCGAAGAACTCCATCATCGGGCTGAAGTCGGAAGTCCATCATCGGGATGAAGTCTTCTATCAAGCCGCATCTTCAATCTTCTTTCTTCTGGAGCGGAGCCATCTTCTTTCCAACCAAAGCGGATCCAAACTCTTCAACCGACCTACTCGCCGAATGACGGTTCCTTTAAATGACGTCATCCAAGATGGCGTCCCTCGAATCCTATCAGCCAATTGGAATTAAGGTAGGAATATTCTGATTGGCTGATGGAATCAGCCAATCAGAATCAAGTTTAATCCAATTGGCTGATCCAATCAGCCAATCAGATTGAGCTCGCATTCTATTGGCTGTTCCGATCAGATCGGATTGAACTTGATTCTGATTGGCTGATTCCATCAGCCAATCAGAATATTCCTACCTTAATTCCGATTGGCTGATAGAATCCTATCAGCCAATCGGAATTCGAGGGACGCCATCTTGGATGACGTCATTTAAAGGAACCGTCATTCGGCGAGTAGGTCGGTTGAAGAGTTTGGATCCGCTTCGGTTGGAAAGAAGATGGCTCCGCTCCACTCCAGAAGAAAGAAGATTGAAGATGCGGCTTGATAGAAGACTTCATCCCGATGATGGACTTCCGACTTCAGCCCGATGATGGAGTTCTTCAGCCGCCGCTTGGATCCAGACTTCAGCCCGAGGATGGACGTCACTCTTCAGCCCCCCGCTTGGGCTTGGATCAACACTTCCGAGGCTTGGATCAAGACTTCCGAGGACAGATCGATGAACCTGGTATGGTGAAGATAAGGTAGGAAGATCTTCAGGGGCTTAGTGTTAGGTTTATTTAAGGGGGGTTTGGGTTAGATTAGGGGTATGTGGGTGATGGGTTGTAATGTTGGGGGGGGGGGTATTGTATGTGTTTTTTTTTACAGGCAAAAGAGCTGAATTCTTTGGGGCATGCCCCGCAAAGGGCCCTGTTCAGGGCTGGTAAGGTAAAAGAGCTTTGAACTTTTTTAATTTAGAAAAGGGTAGGGCATTTTTTTTATTTTGGGGGGCTTTGTTATTTTATTAGGGGGCTTAGAGTAGGTGTAATTAATTTAAAATTGTTGTAATATTTTTCTAATGTTTGTAAATATTTTTTTATTTTTTGTAACTTAGTTCTTTTTTATTTTTTGTAGTTTAGTTAGTTTATTTCATTGTATTTATTTGTAGATCTTGTATTTAATTAATTTATTGATAGTGTAGTGTTAGGTTTAATTGTAGATAATTGTAGGTATTTTATTTAATTAATTTATTGATCGTGTAGTGTTAGGTTTAATTGTAACTTAGGTTAGGATTTATTTTACAGGTAATTTTGTAATTATTTTAACTATTTTAGCTATTAAATAGTTCTTAACTATTTAATAGCTATTGTACCTGGTTAAAATAAATACAAAGTTACCTGTAAAATAAATATAAATCCTAAAATAGCTATAATATAATTATAATTTATATTGTAGCTATATTAGGGTTTATTTTACAGGTAAGTATTTAGCTTTAAATAGGAATAATTTATTTAATAAGAGTTAATTTATTTCGTTAGATTTAAATTATATTTAACTTAGGGGGGTGTTAGTGTTAGGGTTAGACTTAGCTTTAGGGGTTAATCCATTTATTACAGTAGCGGCGAGATTCGGTCGGCAGATTAGGGGTTAATAATTGAAGTTAGGTGTCGGCAATGTTAGGGAGGGCAGATTAGGGGTTAATACTATTTATTATAGGGTTATTGAGGCGGGAGTGAGGGGGATTAGGGGTTAATAACTTAATTATAGTAGCAGTGCGGTCCGCTCGGCAGATTAGGGGTTAATAAGTGTAGGCAGGTGGAGGCGACATTGAGGGGGCAGATTAGGGGTTAATAAATATAATATAGGGGTCAGCGGTGTTAGGGGCAGCAGATTAGGGGTACATAAGGATAACGTAGGTGGCGGCGCTTTGCGGTCGGCAGATTAGGGGTTAATTATTGTAGGTAGCTGGCGGCGACGTTGTGGGGGGCAGATTAGGGGTTAATTAATATAATATAGGGGTCGGCGGTGTTAGGGGCAGCAGATTAGGGGTACATAGGGATAATGTAAGTAGCGGCGGTTTACGGAGCGGCAGATTAGGGGTTAAAAAAAATATGCATGTGTCAGCGATAGCGGGGGCGTCAGAATAGGGGTTAATAAGTGTAAGGTTAGGGGTGTTTAGACTCGGGGTACATGTTAGAGTGTTAGGTGCAGACGTAGGAAGTGTTTCCCCATAGAAAACAATGGGGCTGCGTTAGGAGCTGAACGCGGCTTTTTTGCAGGTGTTAGGTTTTTTTTCAGCTCAAACAGCCCCATTGTTTTCTATGGGGGAATCGTGCACGAGCACGTTTTTGAAGCTGGCCGTGTCCGTAAGCACCGCTGGTATTGAGAGTTGCAGTGGCGTTAAATTATGCTCTAGCTCCCTTTTTGGAGCCTAACACACTGAAAACCCAGCCATTCTGTGAACTCTAAATACCAGCGGTATTTAAAAGGTGCGGCCAGAAAAAAGCACGCGTAGCTAACGCACCCCTTTGGCCGCAAAACTCTAAATCTAGGCGATAGTGTAGACCGTACATAAAAAGTGGGGGGTATTGTCTTTTATAGGACAATCAGAATTATATAGGAGGACACACAGCACTTCTAGGACCCTATTTGAGGAGCACTGTTTATATTTTTTAACACTTTTTTCATTTTTTCATCATTTTTATATTTTTTCACAACTTTTCAAATATTTTTCTACTTATTGTTATTTTTTCACTCATCATTTTTTCCACACCACCACTGCAGTTTGGATTGATTGATTTATTTGACATTTGGACACACCTACTACATCTCACTTTGGACACATCCCCCCATCTTGGACAATAACATTGAGTCTTTATTTGGACACTATTTGATCCTAGGCACTCATCTCTCATCGTATACATTTCTTTACCTATGTCTGTTTTTATATTATGGATCCATAAGAGATAGTTTTTCTTTCTTGCTGACATGTTTTAACTGCATCATCTGATTGTTTATTTGATTGTTTTATTGTATTTATTGTACTTGTATTGTATTAAATCCATTTTACACCTTATTGGTTCTAAGGATCACTACATTTTGTTCAGGAACTCACATAACCTCAGTCACCTTAGCCTTCTTAGGCGCTTTGTACATCATACTACTCAATTTACTTTTACCACCAATTTTGCTTTGTTCTCTTGGTATTCTTAGTTGAAAGCTAAACCTAGGTAGGCTCATATGCTAATTTCTAAGACCCTGGAGACCGTCTCTAAAATGAATGCATTTTGACAATTTTTTCACCACTAGAGGGCGTTAGTTCATATGTGTCATATAGACAACATTCTGCTTGCGCACGTGGAGTTACTTAGGAGTCAGCACTGATTAGCTAAAATACAAGTCTGTCCAAAGAACAGAAATAAGGGGGCAGTTTTCAGAGGCTTAGATACAAGGTACTCACAGAGGTAAAAATTATATTATTATAACTGTGTTGGTTATGCAAAACTGGGGAATGGGTAATAAAGGGATTATCTATCTTTTTAAACAACAAAAACATTCTGTTGTTGACTGTTCCTTTTTCACACTGTATTGTAACAGCACACATACAAATGTAAAGCTGGCATTTTATTATGTTGTCTGGCAGTCCAGGTGCTGGCCCCTTAATTACTTAATAAGTACAATTTTTTATGTCAAAACCAAATGTTAATGGTTCAGATAGACTATGACATTTTTAGAGACTTTTCGATTCATGTCTGTTATCAAAAATACCTAGGTGGGCTCAGGAGCAGCACTACTAGGCACATGGTATGGGGAAATATGACCATTTATTATGTTGACAGAGTGTCCTTTTATTAGAATTGGAATTAAAGGGACATTTAAGTCAAAATGAAACCATGATTCAGACAGAGCATGCACTTTTAAACAACTTTCCAATGTACTTCTATTATAAAATGTGCTTCATTCTGCTTCTGTCCTTTATTGAAGAGCATATCCAGATAGGCTCAGCAGTAGCAATGCACTCCTGGGAGGTAGTTTGGGATTAGTGGTAGCACATATATGCCCCTTGTCATTGGCTCACCAGATGAGTTCAGCGAGCTCCCAGTAGTGCATTGCTGCTCCTGATCTTACTAAAGATACCAAGATAACAAAGCAAATTGTAATTTGGAAACTGGAATGTGGTTTGAAATTGCATGCTCTATCAGATACATGGAAGTCTAATTTTAACTTTACTGTCTCTTTAAACAAACAAGAAAATAGATGCATTGTACTGAAAATATTTTACTGTACTGGCATCAAAAAGTATTAAAAAAGAACAAAACCCATTGCTAAAAAGTACGGGTAGGCAAGGTCTGGCCGTAGATTCAGATTATATATCTTTTAATGATACTATGGCACACAATTTAACTATAGAAGCTGTGAGGTATTTTTTCTTTATATTTTTTCTCTCATTAAGATGATTACAAAGATTTTTTTTGCCTGTAACTAACCTCCTTCTTTGCATAACCAATGCCTATATAGCGTGTCCTATAACTTCAGTTGATAGCACACCATAAACTTGCGATAGTGCAAAGCTGTAGTAGAGCACTGATTGCCCTCATAACACAAGTTAGCAGATACGTTTTGCACATGCTCACAATACATTCTTATTCAATGCTTTTGAAAGCCTGCAGTTTTAACTTTTATTTCTTGTAATTGTATGTTAAAATACCTTTAAATGCTATAGATATAAAACCCTCACTATATATCAGCAATAATACTTTCATTTTTTTTTTACATATTTTATATATTTATTTAAAAAGATACCAAGGGCAAACAAGAACATTTTAAAGAAGATTATTGCCAAACTAGGCATGCTCTGTGTCAGAAAAGGTACACCACCATTTCTCTCTAACATTATCTGCAAATTTTAACATAGTAACATAGTAGATGAGGTTGAAAAAAGACAGAAGTCCATCAAGTTTAACCTATATAAATCAATTATACTTACAAAAATGTTCCAGATTAACTTAAAGGGACATTCCAGCCAAAATTGAAATCCACATGGATGCATTTTAATTTTGAATATTAGCATTTTTGTAATAGGATAGGATATGCTTTCACAGAGCAGTAATACCAAAGGGCTACACAAATTGGCTGATGCTATCTCGAACATAGCCATAGGGTTATATATAAATATATCATAATAGCAAAGCAGTTCATATCCCAAAAAAATAAATAGACAATAGTTGATTTATTTTTTTTTTTTTTTTTTAACGATAGAAAACACACGCCTATAAGCTGGGATTCACACACATAGTGACGCGTGATTGGTTTATGCTACACGCCCACGGATTATCACCTACACATTGGACATTGTGAAATCAGAGAGGGAGCTTTAAACAAATAGACATAGCCCTTCATAAAATCAGCTTATGATATGCACAATACAACAATTCAGATAACATTTAAACAGTTTATTGTAGGAGATCATGTCAAAAGGGGTAAGAATATATTAGGAAGAAAGTTGAGGAATTGTATTTAAAGACCGGCGATAAATGATACACGCCCACTAGCCATTACCCACACATATGGAAGTGTGAGATAGGCTAATGACACACACCCACAAGCTGACAGCTTTATATATGATATAAACAAACTAGCTAATGCTTTTAATTAATAAATAAATTAGACTTTCTACTATGAACAAAGGGGAGGAAAGAAATCCTCATGAAATAAAGAAGTTATTAACCATATAAAATAGAAATAAATAGTGCATTCACTTTCATAAAGAGAGATTGCTGAAAATTTAATGAACCAACTATATGAGTGCTGTATTTGTTTTTTTGCTGAAACACTATTGTGCATACTATATATGTTTTCTTCCGAAATGTTTATGAGATATATTGTAATATCTGATATATACTTGTTTTGATACTAGCTGTATATGTTAAAGTAGATCTATGCATACAATGAGTTATATATTCACATACTGGTATCAAGAAAAGTCAGTTTGTATTGTGAAGGTCACCATAGCAACATTTGCATAAGTAATTGGTAAATTGGGTGTGACCAATGTTTTAATTTATTTGAGGATGTATAAATAGGAGACTTCAGTTTTAGATCAGTATAACTTGCCTGAGGAAACAGAGTGGTAGCTCTGAGAAACGCGTAGCGAATTCTACTGATTTTTTATTGTACACTGTTATATTTTTATATAAAGTGTTTTTTATATATATCTGGAGTCTCCTGAATTTTTTATCTGAACCTTCTGAATACATTGGACCATCTTTCACCGGAGTGGTATGTGCGCTGGGCCACTTTTAATATACCCAGCTTGCTTCATTAGCACTACAGTGTGCTCTATACTTTGTGAGTATATCTCTGAAGGGTAAAGCTGGTGGGTTCACACTCTGCTTACTAATTCCACACTAGGAGTCGCCCTCTGTATATCTTCTTATTTTTGTAATATACATGTATTAGCAAAAATGCTTCTTATGGAATCTATAGCTGTTTCAAAAGTGTATTTAAGTATGCACCGTGCACCAGCATATAAACAAAGCACTTGCTCAGAGAGCCTGAGGTGCTTGTATCATCTGGTAATGACTCAATTTGTAAATTGCTGACATGATACAAGCCCCACTGTCACTCTGACCAGCTGCAGTATTTAAAATTCTGGTGTTCTGAGAATTTCTAGCTATGTTTCACGTGCACGTGCAGAGAAAAATGTTAACAATAATACAGTAATAACTTTTACTATAAAGGAAATAGCTATTTCAGTAGAAATAACTCAATAGGGGGCGCTTAAGAGCAATGACTAAATAAAGCATAAAGCATGGAACAAATAAAACTAATAAAGTACAATCAAATATCAGAGGGGATACTATACCATATAAAGAGATCAACCACCCAAATATAATCAACAATAACAATACACAGATAATAGGTGATAGATAGAATACAAGTAAATAGATAGAAACCTTAGTCCAGTAAGAACAATGGGTGCCCCAATCGTATAAAAAGTGATGTTGATAATAACAAAGATGCTAATAACTAACCACTGTATGTGCCTATAAATAAAAAATGACTCTCATCGTATAAAAATGATGTAAAAAGGGGCCAAGTGACTAATTAACAATAATAATAACCATAATAACAACAACCAAAGTCACCATAGTAAATATAAATATGAAATGACAAGCTTATTTAAATATTCTATTTATCACCTATTATCTGTGTATTGTTATTGTTGATTATTATATTTGGGTGGTTGATCTCTTTATATGGTATAGTATCCCCTCTGATATTTGATTGTACTTTATTAGTTTTATTTGTTCCATTCCTTTTACACATTGTTTATTTATGCTGTATTAGGTTGATGTTACTTGTGAAGCGTGCAGCTCTCTCCTAGTAGCCTACGCACATATCACATACCCCATATAAAGTTTATAGCTGCCGCGTCCTGTTAATATATATGTACCTTTCTTAATACACTTATTTCGACTCTTTAGGCAATGTTAGCTGTTTTGACATTGAAAGAGTCGATCTCGATATTCTGATCGTATTATTTGTGATAGTGTTCAGTAGGATGGGTTTACTGTTCTGCTTAGACTATGTCTTTTTAGTAGGTGTCTCTCCTTTAACCAATGGTTAGCTGTCTTTTTTACACACCTCTTTTTAGACGAAACTCCTCTGCCCAGGCTATTCTAATTCGTTCCCGGCCCGGTGATAGGCCATGTAGATTACGTACCCTTGGATTGGCTGGTCTATGTGGAGAATTAGTTCGTTATTTAGTATTAACATCGATAATTTATACTTGCATTTATTAATGTTTAGTAAGGAACGCTTTCATTATGTGCATCTTTACCCTCCATGATCATTTTATGTAAGTGGATTTATATTGCTGTTTTCGGTGGTTTGAGTGATCCGGTTGAGCGCAATTGAATTTCCTAATACGCATACGAGTTTCAAAGAAACAAAATCCTTTGTTTGTGTAAACTATACAGGGTTTTATTATTATGATTATATATTTTGTATCTGACTTCTGATTGAGACGTTTGGACAAACAATCGTTCCACCTTTTGTTTATATTAACTTCACAGCCTCATGACATTTGTATTTTATATTTCTGTTGCATCCACTTTCCCTTTTACTTAAATTTTTAACCTTATCACATTATTAATTTTAATTTTATAAACATTTTAATTTTCAAAAAATCATTTTTTGTGTATATATATATTTTTTTTGAACATTCAATCACATTATATCAACTTAACATATATGACAGATACATATGTATGAATTCTTTTTTACCTAGAGATGTGAAGTATATGCTATAGATGAAGGGTTAATTACCTGGGTGCCCTCCCTCTGTTGGAGAACCCCAGGTGTTTGTTACACTGATTAATTGCTTAATTGATTTGATTGGTGTGTTTGTAAGTGTATATATTGTAGAGTTATGATCAGTTAGACATATATGCCTGATGAAACAGCACTATAGCTGAGAAACGCGTCACATGAATATAGGGGGGACCTGTTTGCCCTTCCCTATTGTTCCAGCCTTTTAATTGGTTTTAATATATCTATTTTCTGTTACATTTTAACCTGGAACTGCTACTGATCATTTCTACTTAACACACCACCTTTATTCCCATCACTGGGATCACTCCCGCCTGTTGTGGGGGCCTTGGGTATTATCTGCACGTACCACCTGACTTGTTGGAGTTCATCACCTGGACCATCTACCTTTCCAGTCCCAGAAGGGGGTATCTGGATTGTCCCTGGAGACACGCTGGAAGTTTCAGCAAGCTGGGTTGCTATTGAGTACCCAGTCCGCGCCTAATAGCACTGTCTGAGTGCTCCTACAGAATGTGAGTACCCTGTTGTGGGCCTTTTATTCTCACTTATCTGTTTTACTGGTACACACATAGCGCCTCTCTCTTTTCCTCTTTTTCTTTGCACAATAACTTTTACTAGAAGCATTTTTGCCAATACATGTATATTGCAAATATGTTTCTATTCAAATATGTGAATTTAAGTTTTGACTGGAATATCCCTTTAAATTAATCCCATTAAAAAGGTGACCCATTTACCACAAGCAATCATATCCCTAAATGTATCTAAGTTATTGGCATTCACTACCTCCTTTTATAATGAGTTCCACAATGTTATTGATCTTACTATGAAAAAACGTTTCTGTTGCAGGAGATTAAATCTCCTTTCCTCCAGCCTTAAATTGTGTCCTCTTGTCACAAAAAATTTCTTGGAATAAACAGAGCTTCTGCCATATCTGTATATGGGCCTTGAATATATTTATGTAAAGTAGTCAAGTCACCTCTCAAGTGCCTTTTTTCTAGAGTAAACAGACCCAGTTTGACTAACCTCTTGTCATAGCTTAAATTCTCCATTCCCCTTATTAGCTTTGTGACCATTCCCTGAACTTTTTCTAAGTCTGTAATGTCTTTTTTTGAGATCGGTCCCCAGAACTGCACTCCATACTCAAAGTGAAGTCTTACCAGGGATTTATATAGTGACAGAATTATGCTTTCTTCCCTTGCATCAATGCCTCTTTTAATGCATTCTAGTATCTTATTAGCCTTAGAAGCCACTGCTCCGCATTGTGCACCCATCTTTATCTTGTTATCTATTACTACTCCCCAATCCCTTTCATCCTTTGTTTGTCTAGTCCCATTTAAATAATAGGTTTCCTTCTTATTTTTACTTCCAAAATTTAAAACTTTGCATTTTCCCATATTAAATCTAATTTTTCCATTTCCCTGCCCATTCTTCTAATTTTTTCAGATCCCCTTTATCCTGCCCTGACCTAATGACCTTACACAACTGTGTATCATCTGCAAAAATAGAGATGTTGCTATTTAATCCTTGCTCCAAGTCAATAATAAAAATATTAAAAAGAACAGTGCCCAGCACTGATCCCTGGGGGACTCCACTGATTACCTTTGTCCAATCTGAATATGATCAGTTTACTACTACTCATTGCTCCCTGTCTTTTATCCAGTTATTTATCCGTGTGCTAACATTTTCAGAATTTCAGCTATTCCCAGATCCTTAATTTTATGCTACATATTATTTTGCATTATAAGATTTATCACCTAAAGCTAAACATTAATATTTGAAAAGTTCAATTTGGAAGGATGGGAAGAATTCTAAGGATTCAATTTTTGTATCACCAGCTATGTTGGGTTTTTTTTAGATAATGGTACAATAATATGCTGTTAGGTATAGCTTTATCTGAGAACTTAGAATGGATAGGAAACACATTTTAATCAACAATAATTATTTAAATATTTGTAAGTTTATAGGTTTCTGTTGATCAGTACATTATGAGATTAGGGAGATGTTTTAATAAATACTAACCAGTGTTACTTCAAGATTATACTCTGTCCATAGGCATTCTTAGCTTAAAACAAGTGGTTCCCAAACTTTTTCAGGCCACTGCCCCCTTAGTTCTATAAACTCACCATGAGCGCCCACCTATCATGACCCATAAAAATAATATTCAGACCAGGGCCACCATTTATTACAGGGAGATTCCATTCAAATTTAAATGCAAATAAATGAATTACATCTTTGATTAGAAGCATATTTACAATTAAATGGACATGAAACCCAAATTTTTTCTTTCATGATTTAGAAAGAGCACGCACTTTTAAACAACTTTCTAATTTACTTATATTATCTCATTTATTTCATTCTCTTGATATTCTTTGCTGAAAAGCATATCTAGATAGGCTCAGTAGCTGCTGATTGGTGGGTCCACATAGATGTTTTGTGTGATTGGCTCACCCCTATGCATTGCTATTTCTTCAACAAAGGATATCTAAAAAAATGAAACAAATTAGATAATAGAAGTAAATTTGAATGTTTAGTGTTCTTTTAACATGTGTTGGCAAAAAATCTTCTTGTAAAAAATGTATCACTGGTTTTATTTTGTTTTTTGTTTTTTTCTCTTTAATATTTTTTTATTGAGATTTTGCAAAACAGAAAAAGTAGCATACAAAGATTGCCATAAAACATTAATGACACAAAAATACAATTAAACAATTTCTGAAATCTCCATTTTACATTAAGAAGATCTTACTGGTCTGACTATTTGGTTGGCCACTCATGGACCACTAGGATGTAGGCAATTACAATGCCATGGTAGTCATCTCTGCGGCCACTTCTGTGCCTTATGATACTTAGAAGGAATACATATATCAGGATGATGAATAAAACACAACAAATGTATAAGTATATAATATGTTGGGGCCACTTTTGGTACTCCAGTATTCAAATGTAAACGTAAAACAATTAAATATTTAGCGGGTAAACACTGCTTAGTGTACGGCATATACAAAATAGCAATAACTTTCTCTTTTAGGTAGAAATAATAGTATCACCATGTTGTTAGAAATTATGTAAAAATTCAAAGGGGTATCTAAAGACTAGGGTCACTTTCGGTCCCTCTAAAATATGAGACATAAACCACAAAGGAAAACATTGAATGGACTATAGGGGCATCATAAACATATAGTGTAATGTATGGGGCCTTTCAGCTATACCGGGTTTAGGTTAGCAACCATGCTATTAATAATTTTATTCAAGTTTGTAACCTTTGGGCTTATTAAATAAATAAAAAAAAATAGTGAGGTATCATAGTGGGATTGCACCTGAATGGGTGCTGGTGTGTTGGGGGAAAGGATGGTAGGCAAAGGGGGCAAAGGGGGGGGGGAGATATATATTTTTTAGCCTGAGGAAACAGCTCTTAGTCAGCTGAGAAACGCATCGCTTTTTATTAAAGTTTTATACATTTTAATACACTTGCTTGCCCTTTGGTGTATTTTTTGTGAGTACATAATTGGGCTGTGCTGCTATTAGCCACCTGAGGAAGACCAGGACCTGCTGGGACCTGCTGGGAGTTAGGTCCCAGCCTGCTGTTAATGCACCTGGAGGTGCATTGTAAGTTTATTCTTTACTTACTTATCTCTCTGTCTTAACAATACTGGGCTATGTGCATATACTTTGTGTCCACATAGGATATCTACTATCAATCCCCTCAGGGACATCTTCTGGGTATCCACTTCAATCCCACAGTGAGCTGGACCACTGCGAGGCTCCGGCCTGCATCAATAGCACCACAGGGTGCGCTGTTCTTGTGAGTATACATCTGGATTTGTGTTTATTGGAGCCACTTATCTTTGCATTACTAGGCCATGTCGGTGCCTCTGTTTTTTCTTTTTTCAGTTATCTAACATCATAGGAAGACCATCCTACAACCGAGAGCTGCCACACTTTTTTGGACTATTGTACATTGGAACTTGTTTTCCACATATCTCCTATGGACATTGTTTGGTAGATATAGTGCTTTTAGAGTTGTATATCCATTTTCTCTTTTTCCTTTCACACTACTATTTTTTGTCATTTGTGTTTGGAGGCGCCCTCTAAGGGTGTGGTTTTTGCTGGGTTATGCCACACTCTCAACATCAATATTTAAATAGCGACATCTCTATTTTTGCAGATGATACTAAGTTAAAGGATTACTTTCTGTTATAATTTTTAAGCTAAACAACTAACATATTAAAGTTAATAAACATTAATTAAAACCTACTGACCTATATTTTCTCCAAAACGAAGTTTCATAACGTTCTAAAAGTTATATCTTTTATTTGCCGATGATGTCACGTTATCCTGCCCACTATTTTCAGCACTGAGTGTTCAAAATACTTAAACCAATAACTTTGTGTTTAAAGAGCCATTTTGAAACCTAGGTATTGTAAATGGATTGGTACAGAGCAAAGGATACCCACGGAGTGGGTTTGGAAAACAATTAAATTTGCAGACAAGATTTCTGATATACGGTAGAGATATGTTAATGAAATTCTATTGATAAAAAGCGTATTTGGGGTAGTTAGTTAGTAACAGGCATAGAAAATATTTACTTACAGTGGCCCTTTAAGTAAGGTCATTAGGTCTGAGCAGGATGAACTTTCATTACAAAGGGATCTGCAAAAATTAGAAGTATGGGCAAGTAAATGGAAAATGAGATTTAATACAGAAAAATGCAAGGTTCTACATTTTGGAAGTAAAAATAAGCAGGCAACGTATTTTTTTAATGGGACAAGACTTAGCCAAACAGAGGAGGAAAGGGATTTAGGAGTAGTAATAGATAGCAAGCTAAAGATGGGTGCACAATGCAGGGCAGCGGCTTCAAAGGCTAATAAGATACTAGCATGTATTAAAAGAGGCATTGATTCAAGGGAGGAAAGCATAATTCTGTCACTATATAAAGCCCTGGTAAGACCTCAACTTGAGTATGGAGTGCAGTTCTGGGGACCGATCGTAAAAAAAGATATTGCAGAACTAGAAAAAGTTCAGAGAAGGGCCACAAAGCTAATAAGGGGATTGGAGAAATTAACCTATGAGGAGAGGCTAGCCAAACTGAGTCTGTTTTCTTTAGAAAAAAGGCACTTGAGAGGTGACATGATTACTTTATATAAATAAATTCAAGGCCCATATTCAGAGATTGCAGAAGCTCTGTTTATTCCTAGAAAATTGTTTCTGACAAGAGGTCACAATTTAAGGTTGGAGGAAAGGAGATTTAATCTCCTGCAACGGAAACGTTTTTTCACTGTAAGAGCAATAAAATTGTGGAACTCATTACCAAAGGAGGTAGTGAATGCCAATACCCTAGATACATTTAAATATAGTCTGGATACATATCTGTATATAAACAAAATTCATGGATATGATTGTTAGTATTAAATGAGTCACCTTTTAGTGGGGTTATTTAAGCTTAACTGGAGCTTTTTGTAAGTATTTTAGATTTGTACAGGTTGAACTCGATGGACTTCTGTCTTTTTTCAACCTTATCTACTATGTTACTATAGTCGTAGTGTATAATAGTAGGGACCTTATAGGTAACTTAACTATATGAGTCAATTACATTAAGTGTGGATAACCAATGGCTTACTAGAGTCTGGAGCCTATTTCTCTGATCAGGCTTAATGAACCTCCCTGTTTTAATCAAATAGAGATAAAAACATTAAAATGCCATGCAGCCTTGGCCGCTGGCCGCACGGCAAAATAAAGCAGAGAGGGTTATCACAGTGATATATATATATGTATAGATATATAGATATGTATTTAGATATATATATATAAAAAAATGTCAAGACTGTCTGTGCTTTTGTAGCTCAGATTAATTACTAATGATACAAACTACTAGATCTCCAAGTCTTCTTATAACTGTATATATAAACACTAAAGGTAGGTTTACTTCTGTTAAAGCATATAATATATAACCTTGAAAACAAACAGAAAAGTAAAAAGGCTGTGAGCTATACCCCTGTAGGAGTGGGTTACACCTGTATGATGACATGTCTGATATGTCCTCTTTGAGGGAGCTGGTAGCATTCAGGGTTAACTCTTAGACACTATTAAACAATAGAGCAAAATTACGGTATATAATGGGTAAGATACCTTCTGGTAATAATATGCAGACCTCTAATGTAGACTAATGACACATTAGGTTGTAGTTAGTTATGACAGATGATAGTATGGTACAGTTTATTTCCGTACTGCTTATATTCTTAGATCTTGCAGTCGAAGGGGAATGAGAGTGAAGAACCCCATCAAAGCTGTAATGCTTTGGCCATAATTGGAGATAGGGCCCCCAGAGTCCCATAACCAAGTCCATAACCATAGAATTGATCGGGTCCATCTTTCTGCAAGGGCCAAGTTGCGGCTGTAGTTCAGACTTAAGATCCGCTTGATTTTTAGGGCAACTGTTAGGCCGAAATTATAATCAGTCCCATTCATAGTGTATTGCTTATGTTTACTTCTTGGTCTTAGGGATAGGAAATCTAGCACTGTTGGGAAGTGCACCGGGTGATTTGTGCCGACCTCCATCTCAGCGACCATGTGAGTGAGATGCTGTTATGTAAGAATTAGGTTGCAGCTCTACAATGAGTTCTCTCATCGCGTCCCAGGTTGCAGATTCTTCAATCGAGAGTCCTTGTTCTCTAGTCGGGACCAGAGCTGCTGAGCAGTATTTAGAAGTAGTAGTTTAATCTATGTTTATATCACCGGAGAATGACGACTTGATTTCTTCAGTGAGTGTTGCTTTTTGGTGGTCTAGTCGTTCTCTTAAGACCCTAAGTAGGTCTCTGAGGGTAATCTTCATGACTGCTTCCTCAAAGTCAATTCTCTTGTATCACATATAGTTTAGAATATCCTTTAGAGTGACACAGTGATGTTTGCTGTGTGGTGTAGGATGTTATTACCAAGACAGCCGGGGGGGGGGGGTAGCAAAAGACCATGTATCACTGTTTTATTGTTAACATTTTTCTCTTCTATGCTTTTATTCAAAACTGAAATGCATCCATGTGGATTCCAATTTTGGCTGGAATATCCCTTAAAAGCCTGGATGGTCAAGGTTTGCCTCCAGGAACCTTGTTAGTCAGGCATTCCAACAAGCGGGCACCATCCGCTGTCTACATTTAACATTGCACAAGCAATTGCATGAGAAGCCCTGCAATCACATGAGAGGGCTTGTCATTCATCCTGACCTGATCTGATTAGGATGATTTAACTCTACGAGCCTTGAGGTTCATTATTGGTATGGGTTCCCTCTAATAAGTACAGTATACAGGGAGTGCAGAATTATTAGGCAAATGAGTATTTTGACCACATCATCCTCTTTATGCATGTTGTCTTACTCCAAGCTGTATAGGCTCGAAAGCCTACTACCAATTAAGCATATTAGGTGATGTGCATCTCTGTAATGAGAAGGGGTGTTGTCTAATGACATCAACACCCTATATCAGGTGTGCATAATTATTAGGCAACTTCCTTTCCTTTGGCAAAATGGGTCAAAAGAAGGACTTGACAGGCTCAGAAAAGTCAAAAATAGTGAGATATCTTGCAGAGGGATGCAGCACTCTTAAAATTGCAAAGCTTCTGAAGCGTGATCATCGAACAATCAAGCGTTTCATTCAAAATAGTCAACAGGGTCGCAAGAAGCGTGTGGAAAAACCAAGGCGCAAAATAACTGCCCATGAACTGAGAAAAGTCAAGCGTGCAGCTGCCAAGATGCCACTTGCCACCAGTTTGGCCATATTTCAGAGCTGCAACATCACTGGAGTGCCCAAAAGCACAAGGTGTGCAATACTCAGAGACATGGCCAAGGTAAGAAAGTCTGAAAGACGACCACCACTGAACAAGACACACAAGCTGAAACGTCAAGACTGGGCCAAGAAATATCTCAAGACTGATTTTTCTAAGGTTTTATGGACTGATGAAATGAGAGTGATGGGTCAGATGGATGGGCCTGTGGCTGGATTGGTAAAGGGCAGAGAGCTCCAGTCCGACTCAGACGCCAGCAAGGTGGAGGTGGAGTACTGGTTTGGGCTGGTATCATCAAAGATGAGCTTGTGGGGCTTTTTCGGGTTGAGGATGGAGTCAAGCTCAACTCCCAGTCCTACTGCCAGTTTCTGGAAGACACCTTCTTCAAGCAGTGGTACAGGAAGAAGTCTGCATCCTTCAAGAAAAACATGATTTTCATGCAGGACAATGCTCCATCACACGCGTCCAAGTACTCCACAGCGTGGCTGGCAAGAAAGGGTATAAAAGAAGAAAATCTAATGACATGGCCTCCTTGTTCACCTGATCTGAACCCCATTGAGAACCTGTGGTCCATCATCAAATGTGAGATTTACAAGGAGGGAAAACAGTACACCTCTCTGAACAGTGTCTGGGAGGCTGTGGTTGCTGCTGCATGTAATGTTGATGGTGAACAGATCAAAACACTGACAGAATCCATGGATGGCAGGCTTTTGAGTGTCCTTGCAAAGAAAGGTGGCTATATTGGTCACTGATTTGTTTTTGTTTTGTTTTTGAATGTCAGAAATGTATATTTGTGAATGTTCAGAAGTTATATTGGTTTCACTGGTAAAAATAAATAATTGAAATGGGTATATATTTGTTTTTTGTTAAGTTGCCTAATAATTATGCATAGTAATAGTCACCTGCACACACAGATATCCCCCTAAAATAGCTAAAACTAAAAACTACTTCCAAAAATATTCAGCTTTGATATTAATGAGTTTTTTGGGTTCATTGAGAACATGGTTGTTGTTCAATAATAAAATTAATCCTCAAAAATACAACTTGCCTAATAATTCTGCACTCCCTGTATACATGACCTGTAATGCATTACAAGCCCATAGGATGTGTGGGTAAAAATTATCACTTAAAATTATTACTTAAAATTATCATGCAGTATCATGAATGTGTTAGATACATTATAACTAACACAAGGAGCTCACTGACATTACCCTGGGTTGGATCTGGCTTATTGCATATAGGTTGTTGTATGGTATGTTCATGATTGGTTCCATCCATTTGCGTATTGACCGTTACCATTGTTATTCATCATTTCTCAAAGTATTTATATATATATATATATATATATATATATATATATATAACTTTTACATGTATATATTTTTCATGCTAATATATACCTTATATTTATATTTATATCCTATGTAAATTGCAAGACAATAATGCAATAACTGTGCATGTATGATTTTATATTTATAATAATAATTTTGTTGTCATTTAAACAGGAGCCAGGTTTTGACAAATTGTTTTAGCCAATCATTTGTTATACTGTTGTTTTAAAAGGAGGCTGCCGCCCCCTAAGTATTAGGCCATGATTACGGCTTGTAAGCTGAAACCCATAAGCCATTCAGGTCTGACTGGCTCCTTTTTCCTGTGAATCATCTGTTACATATTTTTAATAGATTGAAATCAATTGAATTTTTTATTTAGCGAACAGCAGACTTTTTTGCTTGATTAAGTGATACCAGTTTCCCAATCTCTGGTTTCATGTCACTTAGCAGGTGTCTTAAATCACCATTGTTTGATTTTTTTGCTGGAGCATAGTTGTACTAATGCACCTATAGATTCACTTTAAAGTGCATTCTATTTATCAAAGTGTTAAGTAATTCACAACCAGATTATTTCTGGTGATAGAGAACCTAAAAACCTTTGGCCTCGCTTCCATTGAGTCGTTAAAAATGGAGCCGTAAGCTACCGAAGCGGACGACAGCTAAAAGTAATTTACGGCTCCATTTTAGTACCAGGTTTCCATTGAAAAGATTAGCGTGTTGCGCGCAGTCGCTCTTTTTGGCCGTACGTAAGTTTGCGTTGCCAACCGATGTCGGATTTGTCGAAAAGCGCGCCATAACAAGTGCATTGCCATGGTAACCCGACCTCTGTCTATAAGAATAACGGTTTGCGCCTGCGCTCTTTACCTGTGATCGCCTCTAGAGAGAAAGACACGGGAGCTAGTTGCGTTGGTAGGAGTTTTGGGTTTTTGAGAGTTGTTTGAGAGTTAGTGGAGAGTTTGATATTTTATTTTCATATATTCTTATTGTAGGCCTCATATAATATTAGGAACACACACACACATCCATACATTAGTTAATTAACACACATTAGTTTATACACACAAATACACACACACACACACATACACACTTTTATTTGATACAAACACATTCACATTTTTTTTTATTTCATTAACCCCCATATCCCCATCTTCCTTTATTACTCCTTTCATTAATCCCCTTATTCCACTTCCCATCCCCCCTTTGACTACCCTTCCCTTCCTCACTATATAACTTTTTTTTTATATACATTTTGCCCATCCTATTTTTTTTTTTTTTACATCCCATATTTTTTGTTTCATTTGACTATATAGCCCACCCCTTTCTTCATTTGCATCCCTTATTATTTTTCTATAATTTTGTTCTAATCCTCCTTAGTTTTTCCTTTTTCATTTACATCCCTTTGTTTATTTTCACCCCCACATTTTATTTTTATTTTGAGGGATATAGAATAGAGATAGTTAGGGTCTAGATAGGTTAGGTAGTTAGTTTTGGGGCTATTTAATTTAGGGTTTAGTTAGGTGAATTAGTGTAGTTAGGTAAGCTAGGGACTTTAGTGTTAGGTTAGAGTTAGGGAGGAAGGAGAAAGGGATGGATAGGCCTAGTGGAGTTGGGAAGGGGGTGGCTAGGGGGAGGGCAGTGGAGCGGGTGGATAGAGGGAGGGGGAGGGGGGAAGTAGGGAGTAGTATGGGCAGGAATAGGGGCCGAGGTTTGGGTGGAGGATTTGTCCTTCCTCAAACCCTGGCAGAGGAGGGAAGGAGAGAGGGTGGAAGAGGAGTGGAGGTGGGAGGAGTGAGGAGGAGTCAGCCTCAGCTAGGCAAAAAAAGAAAAGGGAAAGTGGGGCAGACTGTGGCAAGTGGGGGTGGGGCTGGTGGTAGCCTGTCACAGCCTGCAGGGACAGAGGAGGTAGAGAGGGCTGGTCCCCAGTCACAGGAGGGAGAGTCTGTGTCTGCTGGCCCTTCAGGTGTGAAGGGCAGGCTAAGAGAGGAGAGGTACTCTGAGGAGGAGAAGGAGGCTCTTGTTGAGGCCTACTTGGAGAGGGCAGCTCAGCTGGAGAACCCTAACCTGAGGCCGGGTGTCCGGAATAAGCTGTGGGAGGAGATTCGAGTGGCAGTCAGCTGCTTAGGACATAATCGTTCTACTGCCAGCATTAAACACCGCTGTCATGACTGCAGGAGGGAAACCAAAGCTAAGCTGGCACAGCAGGCCAAATATGCACGTGGGACAGGTGGTGGTCCTAGCAAGAGAATACACCTAAGGTCATGGGAGGAGATGCTGTCCAATGTCATCTCGGATGAATCTGTTCACGGATGTAAGGGGACAATGGACACCTCTGTGCCACCTGAAGAGGTGTATGAAGGTGAATATTCAATATTAAATATAACCATATATGTGATGTATATATGTTGTATATCATAAATACCCATCTGTGTTTAGCTATGAATCTAAATTTACATAGTTGTATTTAATATGTTCAGCAAGCACTCTGTATTGTATATCTGCTCCGACAAGCAAGAATATTGATAATATAATATCCAAGAATATTAAGCATTTCATATAAATCATGTGTCATTGTCCTTAAAGGGACACTGTACCCAAATTTATTATTTTGTGAATCAGATGCAGCATGCAATTTTAAGCAACTTTCTAATTTACTACTATAATCAATTTCTCTTCGTTCTCTTGCTATCTTTATATGAAAAAGAAGGCATCTAAGTTTTTTTCTAAGTTCAGAACTCTGGACAGCAGTTTTTGATTGGTGGATGCATTTATCCACCAATCAGCAAGGACAACCTAGGTTGTTCACCAAAAATGGGCCACCATCTAAACTTACATTCTTGCATTTCAAATAAAGATACCAAGAGAATAAAGAACATTTGAAAATAGGAGTAAATCCGAAAGTTGATTAAAATTGCATGCTCTATCTGAAGCACAAAAGAAAATATTTGGGTACAGTGTCCCTTTAACAATGTTCCTTTAAGACACAGTCTATAAAGATTCCTCAGTTATGGTCATATATGCTTGGATTTTATCCCAAACACACTATATGTGTGTGTGTGTGTGTGTATGTGTGTGTGTGTATGTGTGTGTGTGTGTGTGTGTGTATGTGTGTGTGTGTATGTGTGTGTGTATGTATGTGTGTGTGTATGTGTGTGTGTGTATGTGTGTGTGTGTGTGTATGTGTGTGTGTGTATGTGTGTGTGTGTGTGTGTGTGTGTGTGTATGTGTGTGTGTACATATATACACATAAATATGGAATATAATAGTCTGTATTGTTATGCTACAAAGTAATATATTCTATTAGATAGATAATGTAAACATACCGTATATTTATTTGTAGATTACGAACAGGAGGAGTATGAAGCTGCACCAACACCACAGCAGGATGTTCCTACATTCACTGAGGAGGATGAGGATATCTATGGTGACACTACCTCCTATATCAGCCTCTTAGAAGATGATATGCAGCAGCCTAGGGCATATGAGGTGGAGGATGTATCATGCCCTTCTCCATCTACCTCGGAGACAACATTTCATGTTTTGGGTTCTGAACCCCAGCAGACTCATCCTCCTCAACAATGGCAGTTCATGCATACTTCGCAGGAACAAATGGCACAGCCCCGACAGCTGCACCCACCGCAGCAGATGATGCACCCCCCACAACATCCTCAGCAGCAGATGATGCACCCCCCACAACATCCTCCTCAGCAGCAGATGATGCACCCCCCACAACATCCTCCTCAGCAGCAGATGATGCACCCACCACGACATCATTATCCTCAGCAGCAGATGATGCACCCACCACAGCAGCATACAGATCTGCATCATCTGTACTATATGCCTCCCACTCCTATGGCACAACAGGAATCCACACCACCACCCACTGCACCCACCAATGTATTGCCAACAGTGCCATCACAGACAACCTCACAGTCACCAATACGGAGAGACAGCCCTGGAACCAGCCAATTATTAGTTCCTGAGACACCAACTGTACAACAGGGTCCGGCACAGTCCCAGCAGGATGATCTACTGAGGCTCATACATAGAGAGCTTAGGCTGTCCAGGCTCCAGCAGCAGCAGGATTTGAGAAGGATACAGAGCCAAATGGACATCCATAATGCTTCACTCGTCCGCCTGGCAGAGGCAGTGGAGAGGCTCGCGGATAGGCCCCAAACTCCATCCTCCCTTGCATCCTGTGTCATCTCCCTGCAGGACCCTGAATCCCGGTTATTAGCCTCACATTCAGCTGGTGGGCGTCGCACAAGACGCCACACTGCCCCCCTAAGTACCTCTCCTCCAAAGTCAAAATCCCGCCGCAAGAATTAATTAATATTCTTTTTTTTCCACCCAAGATATATCATATCTAATTTTTGCACTAAAGCACTTTTTTAAGTGCGATTTTCATCTCATAAATATGCATCCATTTTTCTAATCCAAATTTGAGCATATATCTTAATATTATTCTAATAGCTGTTTATCTGCTAAAAATGAACAGCTTTATTCATTTTTATTTCACATGATGTCAATTAATATGCAGGTGTACATTGTTGATAAATTTATGTGTCCTTTTATTGAGGATATTATGCCGTTTAAGAATACTTGGGGATACGTGTCTGAAATTTATACAGTATATGCTCTCTAACATTAGTCAACGTGACATGTGTAAATGTTATGATTTATATTCCACAAGCATATGTTGTTTGCTCCTTCAGATGAAGCTAATAAGGGTTATACAGTTATAGAAGAGTTGAAAAGTAAATACTCCTTCCTGTTGATATGGCCAAATACCTTGCATTCATTCTTATAGTCCTATGTGGAATGTAATATCTGAAATATATACCTATCATGACTAATACCTATCATGACTAATGCACTCCTTTTTGTCAAGATTATTATTCAATATTTAGAATAATTAGATAAATGTATCTTTATGATATTTAAGCACTGATGTATACACAACATATATGTGATTGCCATGATATAGAGGTGATTAATACATTTTAATTGACATCATATGAACAGACACAGACTCTCCCTGGGACCAATGCACAATGCACTTTTAAAATGTTTCAATAACTCCATGTTAAAGACAATACTTCATATCTCTTGAAGTATGTAATATTAAGCACTTATGTATTTTGGTTAATAGTCTAAATATTGCAAATGTATTATCTGCTTTAGCAGACATGACATTATATATATTTTATAAATATTAGTACTATGACACATAACTTTAATGTGTCATCGTTTTGTATTGAATAAATATGATTTTCACATTGAAAATTACATTTGAATGAGGGTAAATCTGTAATAATAAAACTCATCTTCATGATAAACAACTTATTTCCTTTGAATTATTTTTCTATATGTATTGAGATTATATATAGCATCCCTGGGCAAAGGTTTCATTTTGAATAGGTAGATATTTTATTTATTTTTATAATATTTTACCAGGAAAGATACATTGAGATTTCTATAGTTTTCAAGTATGTCCTGGGTCCACAAAACATTGCATTGATACAATGGGTACAATAAAATAAAAAACAATAATAATACACGATATATGCACAAAAATTTAACATAGAACCGGTAGGAAATATATAATCAACAATGACAGGTGCATTCTGTTTTGAGATATGTAGAGAGGGATCTCTTAAAGGATATTAGGCATGGGGAAGGTTTAAAAGTGTGCGGGAGGTCGTTACATAATTGTGGTGCTTGCATATATTTTTATATGCACATACATATTGAAATTTCTATGACAACATGGGTGCAAATATTCCTATACATAGGACCAATAAATGTAGCATATATAATGTTATTTGTACATTGAAACACTCATAATTTTTTTGTGATTTGCAATTTCAATGAGAAACAGGCCTCAAAAAGCTCTTTTTTCCTCCTTTACACCTAGTTGAGCTGGGGGTAATTTTTCTCAATGTATCGACAGCCTCCGACAGTGTATTAACGGTTAGCGCTTTCAATGGAAACCTGGTATAATATATCGATTAACGGCTTCTATTACTTTCTATGGGACGCGAAAATCTTTTCGGCAGCCGAAGTCCGGCAGCCGATATTGAGGTATAACGCGCCATTGGAAACAGTCGTTAAACGCTATTGCTTTCGACAGCATATTTAACGGTTTGCGAGTGCACGCAAACTGAATTACAACTCAATGGAAGCGAGGCCTTTGATGGTTGACTGTGTACAAAGCTACTCAGACAAGCACAACTATGTTTCCTGCTACTACACAATTATTTTAAACTCTGCACGTAATGTTAATAATCCAGTGTTAATAATCCGTGCTAATGTACAGCGCTGGGAAATAAGTACAAGTGGCTGCAGTCTATCATACTGAGAGAAAGTGTACAATGCTAATAAACCTAAACTATCATAGAAGATAAAGCCTTGAAGGCAAAGAACAGTAATACTTCAAATACAAAGTGACAAAGTTGTTTTGCTTTATGCATCTAGAATAAACCACAATAAATAATAATAATAATTATACTTGGAGGGGCCCACTATTATCCTCTTCTGCCCCCTACAATAATCCCAGTGCCTCCCTTCCACCACCATGCCTTTAAGTGCCCTACTAAGGGCTTGTTTCAATTGAGCCATTAAAAATGGAGCCGTAAGCTACAGAAGCGGCCGCAACTAAAAGTAATTTACGGCTCCATTTTAGTACCCGGTTTCCATTGAAAACGTTTCCACTTTGCGTGCAGCCACTCTTCTCGTGTAAGTGTAAGTTAGCGTTGTGTTAATGCTTCCACCCGATGCCAGATTTCTAAAACATTAATAGGTTACTATGGTAACCCGACCTTACACTACACTCGATCGCATATACGGCGCCGCATACAAGTGCTGCGCGTATATTTTCCCCGTTACCTAAAGCATGATCAATATCTTCCTCTCAACTGCAACCCCCCCACCGCAAAAACTAATGTATTAACCAGTAATCCATATTGCAAAGTATCTATCAAAGTTATTTAAAAGTTAAATTACATATTTGTATAGAAACATATTTGCAATATACATGCTTTGGCAAAAATGCTTATAGTAAAAGTTATCACAGTTTTGGTGTTAAGATTTTTCCCTGCATGTGCATGTGAAGCATAGCAAGATATTGTCACTGCACCAGCATTTTAAATACTGCAGCTGCTCAGAGTGCCAGTGGGGCTTGTATCATGTCAGAAATTAACAAATTGAGTCATTACCAGATGGTACAAACACTTTAAGCTTTCTGAGCAGCAGCAATATTAAAAATGCTGGTGCACGGTGCATACTTAAATACACTTTTGAAACAGCTATAGCTTTTATTAGATGCGTTTTTGCTAATTCATGTATATTACAAAAATGCTTCTATTCAAAACTAGAAATGATCCATGTGGATATCTCTTTAACCCCTAATCCGCCAACCCCATATCGTTAAGTATCTATCAAAGTTATTAACCCCTAAACCACCATCCCCCCACCATGCAATCTAGCTATTTACACTATTAACCCCTAATCCACCATTCACCCACATCGCAATTAACCTAATTTAACTATTAACCCCTAAACCACCAAATCCCCACATTGCAATTAACCTAATAATTCTATTAACCCCTAAACCGCCAACCCCCACAACGCAGTTAACCTAATTAAGATATTAACTCCTAAACCACCAACCCACCACAATGCAAATAACAAATTAAATTACTTAGCCCCCTAACCTAACACCCCCTAAATTAACCCCCATTACATTAATTTAAAAAATTCTAAATTACAATTAAAATAAAAATCATAACATTAATTTCAAAATTAAAGCTAAGATTAAATTGCAATAATTAAATCTTGAACTCTAGAACTCTAGATCTAGAACTACAAAAAATAAAAAAGGCTAAAATTACAGAAAGAAATACACCAAATTATCCAAAATAAAAAAATTAAACCTAATCCCTATGAAAATAAAAAGCCCCCCCAAAATAAAAACACCCCCTAATCTGAAGTAAATGACCAATAGCACATAAAAGGGCCTTTTCCTCCCTACATTGCCCTAAGTTCAACAGCTCTTTTACCTTAAACAATACTAAGTCCCCCCTCTAACAGTAAAACCCCCCACCCACTTAAAAGGGCATTCAGATCTTTTTCAGTGCCCAAAATCCCTTAACTAAAATAAATAAATAAGTAAATAAAAAAACTAACTTTAAGCCCCAAATAGATATTCCCCATTCCTGAAGTCCGGCAGAGAAGGTCCTCTTCCAGGTGGCGGTGAAGTCTTCTTGGAGCCAGCGGCATCTTCCATCTTCATCCAGGACCAAGCCGGCACGGAGCGGAGATGACCGTGGAACTAAAGACCTTGGACCACGGAGCCATGGAGCGTGGAGGATCCTCTTCGTACGATCACCGCCTCACACTGAGGATTGAATAGAAGGTACGCGTTTAAAAATGGTGACACTTGCATTTCTATTTGCTGATTTGGATTTTCAAATTCAAATCAGCCAATAGGATGAGAGATACTGAAATTCTATTGGCTGTTCTAATCAGTGTAAATCCTATTGGCTGTTCTTATCTTTGTATTTTTTTACAGGTAAAAGAGCTGATTTAAAGGCCTTTTTAAGGGCTATTGGTAGTTTATTGTAGGCTAGGGTTTTTTTTATTTTGGGGGGCTTTTTTATTTTTATAGGGCTATTAGATTAGGTGTAATTGTTTTTTTCTGGATAATTTAGTTTGTTATTTTTCGTAATTTATTGTTTGTTATTTTTTGTTATTTTGTATTTGTTATTTGTAATTTTCAAATTATTTTTTTTAGTAGTGTTAGGTTTTTTAATGTATAATTTAGTTTATTTAATTTGTAGTTATTTTAATCTTAGTATAATAGTTGTTAGGTTAATTGTTAGTTTAAACTTAGGTTGGTTTTTTTTTCAGGTAAATTTTTATTTATTTTAAGATAGGGATATTGTAATTTTAATTTAAAGTCAGGAGGTTGTTAGGTTTAGGGGTTAATAGTTTAATTTAGTTTTTTGCGATGTGGGGGGCTAGCGGTTTAGGGGTTAATAGGTTTATTTAGTGGTGGAGATGTGGGAGGTCAGAGGTTTAGGGGTTAATAACTTTATTTAGTGGCTGTGATGTCGAGGAGCGGTGGAATATGGGTTAATATCTTTATTATAGCGTCGGCGATGTTGGGGTATGGGGGAATAGGGAATATAACTTTATTATAGTGGCAGCAATATCGGGAGCAGCAGATTAGTGGTTAATATGTTTATTTCGGTGGCGGCGATGTCGGGAGCAGCAGATTAGGGGTTAATAACTTTATTTAGGTGTCGGCAATGTCAGGGGTGGTGGATTAGGGGTGTTTAGACTCATGGTTTATGTTAGGGTGTTAAGTTTAAACGTAACTTTCGCATATCGCACGCACAAGGCGGCTTTTCAAAAACTTGTAATGGTAGCGCTATCAAGGGTGAAATAACGCAACTTTTGTTGCGTTTGTTTCGCACACTATATAGCACAAAACTTGTAATCTATATATTAAGAACATATGAATGTAAAATAGGTGTAACACGCATCAGGGTTCACAACGTAGGACTAACTAGCGCACATGAAGGATTGCTATCTTCAATGCACTTTATTGAAATATTAAGCATAAACAATTCAAAAATATTAATAAAAAATATTTAAATGATTATACATAATGTAAAATAATCCATAGCATATTTATATATATATATATTTCACAGTATGTATAATAATTGTACTTTCCCCTAGTAATACTAGCGCAACCCAATGCGTGAGAAATATCTCCATCTAGTGATGTTAGCACGTGAGCGGGAGCACTAACTAACACTCCACTCGTAATCTAGCTCGTAGTCATTAAACGCTTACATACCCAATAGATTGGGTTAGGTATTAACATCTTATAATAGATTGGGTTAGGTATTAAAATCTTATAATACAGACATTCAAATCCTCTATCAATAGGATTTTATCAACTATTAGTGGGCAGTGGATTGGTTTGCTTTTAGCTTTCTTAATGATACATGTTTGTAGCTGTATTTAAAGTTCTAATACAAGACTACAGCTAGAAACTCAGTAGATATGGATCAAGTATTTAAGGGACATACAATTCAGTAGAATGTTGGGACTTTTCAGTTTTCCTCTTAATCAGATTTGTGCACAAGAGTGTGTTTAATAATCAGTGCCTAACTGCACTCTAAGAGATACACTTGGGGAGGTTTTACAGGTGTAGATCTAAAAATGTAGTTAGACTCTAATGTGCAATTTGTGTTGCTGTGTGTCTCCAACATACTACTGAGGTTTATATCCCTTCAATGTTAACTTCTATTTCACATCGGCAGTGATCCCTACCACATATAGTTTTTCTTAAAGATTTTCACAACATAATCCTCCCTAGTAACAGCTGGGTACATTGGGAAAACCATCAACCAATAGAAAAGCTTTAGACAGGTTTAGATCTACCCATGGTCCCCAGTTGTTAAGTAAGAAGATAGCCCATCTAAGGTCCATTTCACTTTTATTCAATTTTTTATTATATTGCTACAAGGCATCATCTGAAGAGGATTAGTGCTTTAAGTAACATTGAATACTTTCTGCTAGATTACGAGTTGTGCGTTAGGGTAAAAAAAGCAGCGTTAAGAGGTCCTAACGCTGCTTTATTATGCCCGCTGGTATTACGAGTCTTGAAGGTTTAGGGTCACTTCCACTTCTTTGGCCTTACCGCAAAACGACTTACGTAAACTTTGTAAAGTCTTTTTTCTATGAGACTTCCATAGCGCTGATATTACGAGTCTGTTCTGGGAGGCCAAAAAGTGAGCTGTACACCCTACCCTGTCAAGAGTCCTAACACATTTAAAAGTCAGTAGTTAAGAGTTTTATGCTTCAGCGCCGTAGCATAAAACTCATAACTAAAGTGTCAAAAAGTACACTAACACCCATAAACTACCTATTAACCCCTAAACCGAGGCCCTCCCGCATCACAAATACTAAAATAAAAATTTTAACCCCTAATCTGCCGCTCGGGACACCGCCGCTACCTATATTATATTTATGAACCCCTAATTTGCTGCCCCCAACATTTCCGACACCTACATTATATTTATTAACCCCTAATCTGCCACCCCCAACGACGACGCCACTATAATAAACATATTAACCCCTAAACCTCCGCACTTCTGCCTCACGAACATTAGTTAAAAGGTATTAACCCCTAATCTGCCTTCCCTAACATCGCCGCCACCTACCTACATTTATTAACCCCTAATCTGCCGCCCTCAACGTCGCCGCCACTATATTAAAGTTATTAACCCCTAAACCTAAGTCTAACCCTAAACCTAACACCCGTTAACTTAAATATAATTTAAATAAATCTAAATAAATATTCCTATCATTAACTTAATTATTCCTATTTAAAACTAAATTCTTACATGTAAAATAAACCCTTAGATAGCTACAATATAACTAATAGTTACATTGTAGCTACCTTAGGATTTATTTTTATTTTACAGGCAAGTTTGTATTTATTTTGATTAGGAAGAATAGTTATTAAATAGTTATTAACTATTTAATAGCTACCTAGCAAACATAAAGACAAATTTACCTGTAAAATAAAACCTAACCTAAGTTACACTAACACCTAACACTACACTATAATTAAATAAATTAACTAAATTAAATACAATTACCTAAATTAAATTAGCTAAAGTACAAAAAACAAACAAACAGAAAATAAGAAACAAATTACAGAAATTTAAACTAATTACACCTAATCTAATAGCCCTATTAAAATAAAAAAAGCCCCCCCCCCCAAAATAAAAAAAAGACCCTAGCCTAAACTAAACTACCAATAGCCCTTAAAAGGGCCTTTTGCGGGGCATTGCCCCAAAGTAATCAGCTCTTTTACCTGTAAAAAAAATACAAACAATTGTAATTATAAACATATAAATATAAATCAAATTTTTCAAAAACATTGGAGAATCCTAAAGAGAGACCCAATTCTTAATGATTTAATCGGTGATGGCCCATCTATTGTTTACAGAAAGGACCCTAACCTTAAAAATATTTTGGCACAAAGTAAGGTTGTTAAACATAAAGTAAATAAAATATGCAATATCACCAATAAACCAAATAAGAGAAAAAATACAAATTTTTCAACAAAGGATAGGGGAGTTTATAAATGTAGAATTTCCAAATGTAAAATGTGTGACCATATAGGTCATGGCACACTCTTTTTTCACTCTCATGTAGATAATAAAGAGCATGATGACCTGTGCCTCACACTATGTAATATATTTGATATCTTGCGAGTGTGGGGTCCAATATATTGGCCGTACCATCAGACGCCTGAGTCATCGTTGGTCAGAGCACTATTGCAGCATCTTAAAAAATAAGAAATCACACAGTGTCATTAAACATTGTTATAAAAAACATAAAGGGAATCCTAACTGTTATACTATTATACCTATAGAGGAAATTTCTCCATCTCATTTGTACAATAGATTCCTGAGGCTCAGGCAGAGGGAGACATACTGGATTCATAAATTGAAGACTATGCATCCTTTGGGTCTTAACCTAAATGTAGATCTGGCAGCTTTCTAGATAAACTTTGGGTTATTCAGTGTGTGTCTTTCTTAGCCTGCTCCTTGTGAATATTATCTGTGGAAATGGGGAAAAACAAGTTGTGGTGGTCGCAAATATTATGATTTGTGATCCTTATGAAGAATTTTACAAAAGAGAAATACAAGCATAACATCATCTGCATGCATTATGTCCTTCACAGTAAGACGATTACTAGCCATGAATTTAATTATAATTATGTTTGTTTTTTATATTCATTATGGCCTAGATTTAGAGTTTGGCGGTAGCCGTGAAAAGCAGCGTTAGAGGCTCCTAACGCTGGTTTTAGGCTACCGCCAGTATTTGGAGTCAGTCAGGAAAGGGTCTAACGCTCACTTTTCAGCCGCGACTTTTCCATACCGCAGATCCCCTTACGTCAATTGCATATCTTATCTTTTCAATGGGATCTTTCTAACTCCGGTATTTAGAGTCGTGGCTGAAGTGAGCGTTAGAAATCTAACGACAAAACTCCAGCCGCAGAAAAAAGTCAGTAGTTAAGAGCTTTCTGGGCTAACGCCGGTTTATAAAGCTCTTAACTACTGTGCTCTAAAGTACACTAACAGCCATAAACTACCTATGTACCCCTAAACCAAGGTCCCCCCACATCGCCACCAGTCGATTAAATATTTTTAACCCCTAATCTGCCGACCGCCACCTACGTTATACTTATGTACCCCTAATCTGCTGCCCCTAACACCGCCGACCCCTATATTATATTTATTAACCCCTAATCTACCCCCTCAAACCTAACACTACACTATCAATAAATAAATTAAATAAAATACCTACAATTACCTACAATTAAACCTAACACTACACTATCAATAAATGAATTAAATACAATATCTACAAATAAATACAATTAAATAAACTAACTAAAGTACAAAAAATAAAAAAGAACTAAGTTACAAAAAATAAAAAAATATTTACAAACATTAGAAAAATATTACAACAATTTTAAACTAATTACACCTACTCTAAGCCCCCTAATAAAATAACAAAGCCCCCCAAAATAAAAAAAATGCCCTACCCTATTCTAAATTACAAAAGTTCAAAGCTCTTTTACCTTACTAGCCCTGAACAGAGCCCTTAGCGGGGCATGCCCCAAGAAATTCAGCTCTTTTGCCTGTAAAAAACACATACAATACCCCCCCCCCCAACATTACAACCCACCACCCACATACCCCTAATCTAACCCAAACCCCCCTTAAATAAACCTAACACTAAGCCCCTGAAGATCTTCCTACCTTGTCTTCACCTCACCGGGTATCACACCGATCCGTCCTGGCTCCGATATCTTCATCCAACCCAATCGGGGGCTAGACATCCATTCCGACGGCTGAAGAAGTCCAGAAGAGGGTCCAAAGTCTTCATCCTATCTGGGAAGAAGAGTAGATCCGGACTGGCAACCATCTTCTTCCAAGCGGCATCTTCTATCTTCATCCGATGAGGACCAGCTCCATCGTGAAGACCTCCAGCGCGGACCCATCTTCTTCCGGCGACGTCCAACTGAAGAATGACGGTTCCTTTAAGGGACGTCATCAAAGATGGCGTCCCTCGAATTCCGATTGGCTGATAGGATTCTATCAGCCAATCGGAATTAAGGTAGGAAAATTCTGATTGGCTGATGGAATCAGCCAATCAGAATCAAGTTCAATCCGATTGGCTGATCCGATCAGCCAATCAGATTGAGCTTGCATTCTATTGGCTGTTCCGATCAGCCAATAGAATGCAAGCTCAATCTGATTTTTATTTTGGGGGTCTTTGTTATTTTATTAGGGGGCTTAGAGTAGGTGTAATTAGTTTAAAATTGTTGTAATATTTTTCTAATGTTTGTAAATATTTTTTTTTTTGTAACTTAGTTCTTTTTTATTTTTTGTACTTTAGTTAGTTTTTTTAATTGTATTTATTTGTAGATATTGTGTTTAATTCATTTATTGATAGTGTAGTGTTAGGTTTAATTGTAGGTATTTGTAGGTATTTTATTTAATTTATTTATTGATAGTGTAGTGTTAGGTTTAATTGTAACTTAGGTTAGGATTTATTTTACAGGTAAATTTGTAATTATTTTAACTATTTTAGCTATTAAATCATTCTTAACTATTTAATAGCTATTGTACCTGGTTAAAATAAATACAAAGTTACCTGTAAAATAAATATAAATCCTAAAATAGCTATAATATAATTATAATTTATATTGTAGCTATATTAGGATTTATTTTACAGGTAAGTATTTAGCTTTAAATAGGAATAATTTATTTAATAAGAGTTAATTAATTTCGTTAGATTTAAATTATATTTAACTTAGGGGGGTGTTAGTGTTAGGGTTAGACTTAGCTTTAGGGGTTAATACATTTATTAGAATAGCGGTGAGCTCCAGTCGGCAGATTAGGGGTTAATGTTTGAAGTTAGGTGTCGGCGATGTTAGGGAGGGCAGATTAGGCGTTAATACTATTTATTATAGGGTTATTGAGGCGGGAGTGAGGCGGATTAGGGGTTAATACATTTATTATAGTAGCGCTCAGGTCCGGTCGGTAGATTAGGGGTTAATAAGTGTAGTTAGGTGGAGGCGACGTTGGGGGCGGCAGATTAGGGGTTAATAAATATAATATAGGGGTCGGCGATGTTAGGGCAGCAGATTAGGGGTACATAGGGATAATGTAGGTGGCGGGGGTGTACGGAGCAGCAGATTAGGGGTTAAAAATAATATGCAGGGGTCAGCGATAGCGGGGGCGGCAGATTAGGGGTTAATAAGTGTAAGGTTAGGGGTGTTTAGACTCGGGGTACATGTTAGAGTGTTAGGTGCAGACGTAGGAAGTGTTTCCCCATAGCAAACAATGGGGCTGCGTTAGGAGCTGAACGCGGCTTTTTTGCAGGTGTTAGGTTTTTTTTCAGCTCAAACAGCCCCATTGTTTTCTATGGGGGAATCGTGCACGAGCACGTTTTTGAAGCTGGCCGCGTCCGTAAGCAACTCTGGTATCGAGAGTTGAAGTTGCGTTAAATATGCTCTACGCTCCTTTTTTGGAGCCTAACGCAGCCATTCTGTGGACTCTCAATACCAGAGTTATTTTAAAGGTGCGGCCAGAAAAAAGCCAGCGTTAGCTACGCGGGTCGTTACCGACAAAACTCTAAATCTAGCCGTATATTTTTAGTAATATTTTGGTAGTCCAATATTAATTAATTTAATTTATACTATGAACCATGGGTACTATTAACACCTTATGTAATATAGGTCTATTTATATAAAAATATTGAATTTTATATAAAAATATATACAAATATTGATTTATACAGGGTTCTATCATAACATATCGATGAATTGATATGGGTAAACTAAGAATTTCTATCTATATTAATTTTATTTCTTTATATTCATTTATTAACATATATTATTACGTTAGTGGCGCCCTTTTCATATAACACGATATCCATACTAATACTTCCCCAATCACAATGAATCCTTATCACTTTTACTTATCTCTTTTATATGATAGCATCACTATCCCAACATTATTATACCCCTGCCATTAGTACACTTAGTCACCACCATTAGCGACGTTCACTTCACATAACACTAATCCACATCAGAATCCTCTTGACCATCACGTTTAATTCACAACATTCTTGGTAGTTTTTCCTCGCTTATATTTCTGTGCACCTGCCGTTGGCATACATAGTTGTGTGCTGATCGTAGGTGTATAGGAATATATAACTTATTATATAACCACCCTGATCAACTTTTAGATAGCATCACCTCCCGATCATTTTCATACATCCACCATTAGTACATGAAGTTACTAATGGTTTACTAGTTTATATTCACAGACAATACTTATTATTACATACCACCAGTCTCAACACATAATAATTATTTTAGCATAGTTCCAGTATAGACATCCATATTCAAATTATATCATTTAGAGACAACATGAATATACACCAATATCAATTTCAATTGCTTAAGTTTGTGATTTAAGTTAGCACCTTTTAAAATTAAAATTAAAATAAGCCTTATTATATACATAACACTCGTTTAGCAATTTATATTACAACAAACACTATAGTATCACCAGTTTAGATATAGTATAGAAATAGTATATACACACCTTTATTTATCAAGGGCATCAGCCATCATAGAATTTTATTATTCACTTTGTATCGTTTGTTAAACATCATACGAATTGATGTAACTCCACATACAGTGTGGTAAATATTGTTTATATATAAATTTTTATTATTTTTGTTTATATACAAATTTTCTTTGGATGATATTAAATGAATTTTAGCCCAATCACTCATTAAAGTAATGAAATAGTATACATAGATTTCATTTAATGTGCAAATAATATCATTTCTAACATCTGTTAGATTTTGTTTATACGCCATATTTGTATGTATATATATATATATACCGCTCGCAATTTTTTGTCCTTTGCCCTAAGATTGTTATGAAAAGATTCACATTTGTATCAAACTGTTAGTCTCACTACCCACTTCACAGTTAAACCTTTGGACTTAATTAGCACACATGTGTAATGTGGGTGTGTAAGCTTGCTCATTTTCGATTGGTTTGTATAGCTCTTATAAGGTAGCAAGGTAGTTCACAAATTTATGTAGCCTGATGAAACAGCATTGCAGCCAAGAAACGCGTTGCAAAGCAACTTTTTAAAGTTTTTATAAAAGTTTTATACCTGTTCTACCTTGCTTGGAGATATTATTCCCTACCCAAAGCTCTGGAGTATAATAATCATCAAATTTTGTGTTCGCCGACTCCAATTGGAATAGCAAGAGTGTTTGACTCTCCCTGGAGCAGTTTGTCTACAAGATTAGCAGCCAGCCCTGAATAATCATTCAGCAATCCGGGAAACAGCTGTTATACCTAAAGGGAGTCAGCCGAACGGCTCTTAAAGATTCGGTCTGCCCGATATTGCACTGATTGTGCAACTCCGCTTGTGAGTATAAGCTCATCGTTATTTGTTGTTTGTCCGGCATTGGTCGGGGTAATCTGCACCAAGGGCGCATCTCTTCCTTTACATTACAGGAGCGTGACTGCTGCAAGCAGCTGACCGGACCTGAGCGAGTCAGCCGAACGGCTCTGAAGCTTCGGCTTGTCAATTATTGCACTGCATGTGCAAACACACTTGTGAGTACTGAGTTTGTAATACAGTGTGCTCATACTTTTTAGGATTATCTGCACCAGAGCGCCTCTTCTTTGTCTTTATTCTAGGACGAGGGATACTGTCACTTTTTGTGGAGAGAGCTGCTATCCTCTTGGGTCCCTTCGGATCATCATATATCTCGAATTGTGACATCATCGGCACCTATGGACATTTGATTTCATACTACTTGCACTAAGGACTGTGTTTAAGTATATATATTAGTTTATACTATATACTTGTTGATTTGGTACATATTTGCAAGGGAACAATTTATACCATTTGTAAGGATAATATTATTATTATTAATTCTTTTGAATTTGATTATTATATTATTATATTTTTATAACATATTATAATTTTTATAATAATTTTATATTATTACACCAGATTAAGATCCAATTATCCATTTTACAAGGAGTAGCATAAAATAGGCGCACCTCATTCCTTTTCTGACACACTACTACTTTGTGCGGTCCTATTTTTTCTGTCATACATCTTGACACATTTATACTAGTATCACGGGTTAAAAGTCTGGTAGTGACAAGAGTTAATGGAGTGGCAATGGAGTGGTATGCAGTAATTAGGACAGAATTGATCTCATTGCTTTATACTAGTATTTTTCAGGATCTCACTAATTAGGTGTTTATAAAGTTAACAGTGGTAACTTAATGTGACAGATAGAAAAAAGAGTTATAGAACCTTTTTGTTTTGATGGTAATAAGTAGTTTCTCTTATAGTGTTTTGTAATATTATCTGTTATATTTATCAATAAATCATGTTAAACACTATAGGAGCAGTGCGTAAGCATAGGAATACAATTTAATACTGATTGTGACTAAAACTGCTGTTGGAGCAGATTGGTCACGAGAAAAAAGAATGCTTCTATGCACTGTTATACTAATTATTTCTATATTTCATTTGAATTACTGTGACTTGATCGTCTTGGAAGATATTGTACGTTAAAATTTAACTTTTATTGATTATTGGTTTAAAAAGACAGCTTTAGTGGATGATAATACTGCCCTAAAGAATTTAAAAACACACTCACTGTGCTGCGTGACAAAACAGCATGTTATATTTGTGCTGCAAAGGTAGAACTAGTAATGCTGAAAGCAGTAATACTTAAGCTGTGAATATGCACAGAGCTCTATAGTCTCTTGTTCTTTATTTCTTACTGTAGTTTCTATATTATTTAAGTCATATATATGTCATAGATTCTATATATAGTAAGAAATATATTTGCTTTGTGTTGTTGTCCTTTTTTGGGCCTAGCAATTAGTACTGCTTATATATGTTGGTGCTACTAGTGTAAGATCAGGCTAGGGTGGCAGCCGGCACTAGATAACTATAATAATCTAGGTACTTGAAGTTGTTTGTTGTATCACCTGGTGGTAGCAATTAGGTACTCAAACAGTTATCTGAAGATTAAACGCTTTATTTAAAGGCTGTCTCCTTAATAAAATGTCATACGTTATACTATGGCTTCTTTCAGTTATATAACGTTATATTTATGGGATACTACCTAAGGAGTAATCTTAGCCTTGCAGGGTGTACTGTGTATTTTATACAAAGAGCCAGTGTGTGTAAACACCTCTGCTGTACCGTGCTACTGATTAAGTAGCTTCTATATAATATCAAAGTGAGATTTCCTTGTATTACGGTTTCATGCAACTTGTATTCTTATCGTCTGAAGCACTGTGTTGCTAGGTATGTTATACTTATGATTAAACAACTGGTTCTTAGAAGCGTTGCTAGTTAGCCATTAATAGTAGCCAGAGAAAGGCTGTCACCTGAGGCTATAAACAATTACCACTGCATGGACCTACGTAGCTTATTGTTTGCTAAGTACCAAGTACCTATTCAGTATTCTATTGTATTATATATCCTGAATGTGCTATGTTTGGCAAGGAGAACCGTGCCTAATATGAGACAACACCGCCCCCCAAAAGTTAGCCGTAATAAACGTTAGCACCTTCAATAGTACAACTAGTTCTACGTTTACAGATTATAAATTTTTAAGTATTTTTAGTTTTTTCTAACATGCTGTTATATTAAAGTATAAGGCAACTAGTGAGGCCAGTTAAAAATAGAGGAGACCCCTGACGCGGCGTTAGTGAAACGCCGCGTCAGGGGTCTCCTCTATTTTTAACTGGCCTCACTAGTTGCCTTATACTTTAATATAACAGCATGTTAGAAAAAACTAAAAATACTTAAAAATTTATAATCTGTAAACGTAGAACTAGTTGTACTATTGAAGGTGCTAACGTTTATTACGGCTAACTTTTGGGGGGCGGTGTTGTCTCATATTAGGCACGGTTCTCCTTGCCAAACATAGCACATTCAGGATATATAATACAATAGAATACTGAATAGGTACTTGGTACTTAGCAAACAATAAGCTACGTAGGTCCATGCAGTGGTAATTGTTTATAGCCTCAGGTGACAGCCTTTCTCTGGCTACTATTAATGGCTAACTAGCAACGCTTCTAAGAACCAGTTGTTTAATCATAAGTATAACATACCTAGCAACACAGTGCTTCAGACGATAAGAATACAAGTTGCATGAAACCGTAATACAAGGAAATCTCACTTTGATATTATATAGAAGCTACTTAATCAGTAGCACGGTACAGCAGAGGTGTTTACACACACTGGCTCTTTGTATAAAATACACAGTACACCCTGCAAGGCTAAGATTACTCCTTAGGTAGTATCCCATAAATATAACGTTATATAACTGAAAGAAGCCATAGTATAACGTATGACATTTTATTAAGGAGACAGCCTTTAAATAAAGCGTTTAATCTTCAGATAACTGTTTGAGTACCTAATTGCTACCACCAGGTGATACAACAAACAACTTCAAGTACCTAGATTATTATAGTTATCTAGTGCCGGCTGCCACCCTAGCCTGATCTTACACTAGTAGCACCAACATATATAAGCAGTACTAATTGCTAGGCCCAAAAAAGGACAACAACACAAAGCAAATATATTTCTTACTATATATAGAATCTATGACATATATATGACTTAAATAATATAGAAACTACAGTAAGAAATAAAGAACAAGAGACTATAGAGCTCTGTGCATATTCACAGCTTAAGTATTACTGCTTTCAGCATTACTAGTTCTACCTTTGCAGCACAAATATAACATGCTGTTTTGTCACGCAGCACAGTGAGTGTGTTTTTAAAT
This sequence comes from Bombina bombina, assembly GCF_027579735.1. NCBI lineage: Eukaryota > Metazoa > Chordata > Amphibia > Anura > Bombinatoridae > Bombina > Bombina bombina. Next base: position 318,044,619 of record NC_069503.1, on the reverse strand, counting down.
TCTTTAGGGCAGTATTATCATCCACTAAAGCTGTCTTTTTAAACCAATAATCAATAAAAGTTAAATTTTAACGTACAATATCTTCCAAGACGATCAAGTCACAGTAATTCAAATGAAATATAGAAATAATTAGTATAACAGTGCATAGAAGCATTCTTTTTTCTCGTGACCAATCTGCTCCAACAGCAGTTTTAGTCACAATCAGTATTAATGTGACAGATATGTTCTTTAAAACAAATAAACATCTTAGTTCAGGCAGACCCAATAATAGTTGAAAATGCAGCTCCCGGTAGAGACCAAAATATTTTATTCTGAATTACATTTTCAGAGTTTAATGTCCCTATAATTACCATGTCATTCACAAAATAGCTGCCAACCGTCTTATTAAAACTTGGGTATACAATATAATAGGACAATCTTGGTTAAAAAAGAAACAAGATTTTTTTTCATATAGCATTTAAGGGCTCTTTACAAAAGCAAGATAAACACAACCCCAGCATAAGCATATCTCAATCATGACCTTACTGTCCATTTAATGCATTTTGCTGGTTCTTAACATTTTGATATTGGACAATTTTCAGTATTCTTGCAATAGCAATAACTGCATATCATAACACAAAGAAACATGATGTTTCTCTGTATTTCTACTGTATTATTCTAATTCGTTGAAATATTCATATTTGTGCCAATTTGTACATCTCCAAGCTTTAATCTGTTTCTCTGGTTGTATTAAATGTCTGTCTTTATTACTGAGTTAACACGTTAGGTACCCTCCCTATGTTAATCAAACAAACATCATGCCGTAAATAGCCATATTCTGTTATTAAGACAAATGGTATATGTATATATATCTCAAAAGGAACTGAATGCATTTAGTTTTTTAGCTTGGTTTTTGGAATGATTTTATTTTGTGCTGTTTATTCTTTATACTTGGCAAGTGATGTGCATTTGGTCATTACCCTTTGTTACTCTTATTTAGTGAAATAGTTTCTGCTGAATTATTTATCAGTTATGTTTCCATCCCATTTGGAAGAAAGTTCAAACAGTGACCTTAATGATGAAATGGTAATGTAGACTGGAGCCTTTTGCTGAGATAGCTCATTATGCAGAGCTTCATGTTCACTGAAACAAATGTGTGCTTTGGTGAGGATGCTCAGATTGACGGCTGTTATTTAGATGTAGATGAGAATGAGGTGCTTCTACCAAACAGGAACTGTCATGTATAACATTACTTGACATAAAATTTTACACAAAGTGAATATTACTGGAGGCTTACACTACATGTTGTATGAATAAAATAAAATAATACAAGATTACTCTTGCACATAAAAATAAATCATTGCTGACAGTTTCACTTCAAGGCAACCCAGCAATACATGAAAGAAGAGAAATTAACTTAAAAACAAAAGATATTGTGGATAATATTTCAGGGATGCACACAAAGGAAAACTTTGCTGTATTCAGTCCAAAAATATTTATAAATATGTATTATGGTTAAAAGGGCATTTTGTGCACAAGTTATGTGCTGACCATGCCAAACCATTGCTTTTCTATTGCATTAGATTCAGCACTCAGCTTTGGCAACTTTTCTTTTGCTCAAACATGTTTATTGTAGAGCGTCTAAGCATTATTTATCTGTCAAGTTTAGTCATTCTCAATCAAGTCGTCCGGACACACTTGTGTAGAGTCTCCCATTATCCTGCAATGTCCAGATTTCCACTCAGTTGAGAGCTCTGCCTGACCTTCCTCTTTTTTTTTTACTACAATTTCTATCCTGGTATATCTCAGAAAAACCTGGGACAACCAAAACCCTACCCAGTAACACTCACTCTCCACCCCAGAACTATGACTTGGCAAATATGTTGGCATGTTTGTTAAAAATAATAAATGTTGTTTGCATTATTTCTAAAAAAAAATGTAATTGAAAGGAGAACATTTAACATGTTATTTTATTCCATAAGCAATAATTCATTTTCTATTGTTCAAATGATTGATTATCAAATGTAACATTTGGTTATTCACATATTAACATTCAGATGTTGATTATCATATACTTCATACAAGTATATGGAAATCACTATTCAAATGTTTTATATGAAAGTTAACATTCAAAATTTTAAAGTTACACTAAGTTTTGGATGGTTATATTTGTTCTATGTAAACATTCAAATGGCAGAATTAATGTCAAGGGGAACATTTGTTGTACAGTTTGAATATCAAAATTGTAACACTCTCCCATCCCTAAGTAAGACTTCTCAGACCTATATTCTGACCAATCAGCCCCAGTTGGACTTGTTACTCAAAGGCCAAGCAGTCCAGTTTTTTATTTGGTTTAATTAAAATTTTAGATTTATGCTTAGTAAAATAGTTTATTGTAGGATGCAGAGCTGGCTGCAGCTAAGATGGCTGTGTAACACCGTAGCTCTGCAAGCCAGCTCCACAATACCATCTGAAATAGCCCAATTCATCATAGAGAAATGCTGCAATAACAGAGGAAAAGAATGCCCTATTTACAGAGAGCCATGGGACCTAAGTAAATCTGGTACAATTCTGTGAAGATCGGAGTTACCTCCACCAAGCACAACTAACACCGCGGCCTGTGACGTACTCAGAAATTGCCCAGCGCTCGAAGCAACAAGGGACACTGAACGGTGGCGCATCTGCAGCAGCGACCCCGGGGATGAATGGATATATTGTAAAATAATGAACAGCGCAGAGGTGCTTCATCTTTTTGTTTGGAGTTTGTCTGGACACAACTTGATGCACATTATTAAAGCTGGGGCTTGGCTGTAAAAGAGGGACCACACACATCAATTCAGGGCAAATAGCTGCAGAAGGAGGCTGCTGCGCCTAAAACATAAGCACAGCACGCTCAGGGACAATTTAGATGTGAGCTCCTAGATAACTCCTCTGTTTAATAGCAATAAAGGCCGACTTCCAGTTCATAAAAAGTGACTTAATAGAGCATACTTACTATAGAAAGCTGGGGGCTACAGCTAGCCCGAACCAGGGGATTTTGCTGGGAAATATTGAGCACCCTTTAAAAAGGAACTTTATGCCACAGAGCCTGGCTGCACTAACCAATACACTAAAAGGTGCACTAGCTTCTCTGCCACCAGAGGTCTAAAAGAGAGGGAACTACGCAATCACTGTCCTAGGACACTGAGGCAAGATGAACGCCAAGCGCTCTACAAAACCCCATAAATTATTAAAATCAACCAGTCAAAAAGACAGCTTGGTGGAACAGTTTTTTTCTCCCTCAAGCTCAAAGGCCTCAACAAGTGACGAGATCAGAAGATCACTCTCACAAAAGACGCCAACACCACAAAAAAATATGGAGGGATCAGAAGAAAGCACCTCTGTACCAAACACTATTCTCTCCACGTTAGCGTCCAAACAGGACATTGCAGATATTATTCGCTCATGCATACGCGAAGAAATAGCTGAAATCAAACAGGACCTGCACTCCATGAACAACAGAGTGGAAGCATTAGAAGAATTCTCCGATCACTTACAGGAAGAAATCAATGTGGTTCAAGATACTGCAAATCATCACACAGCAATTATAGCTGACCTACATGACAAAATAGAGGACCTAGAGAACAGAAGCCGCCGGAAAAACCTCAGAATTCGAGGGGTCCCTGAGTCGGTGTTACCCAAAGATTTCCCAACTTACCTCCCAGCACTTTTTGCCCATCTCAAGAATGTTCCTCCTTCCACAGATATCCCTTGGGTCAGAGCACATAGGGCCCTTAGGCCAAAACTTCCAGATACGGCGCCATAAGAGATATAATCATGAAGCTTAAAGACTTTGGGGTGAAGGAGGAGCTCCTGAACCTTTCCCGTAAGCACCAGTCCGTAAAATTTAGGGGAACTCTTCTCCAATTTTACCAAGACTTGTCATAACGAACACTCCAGAGGAGAAGGGATCAAGCTCCTCTGACAGCACTTCTCCATCAAAAGAAAATCCTCTACAGATGGGGATTCCCTTTCCACCTCTACGTTCTGCATGGCAACAGGAAATTGAATTGTAAGTCCCTGGAAGACGTCAGCGACTTCTGCTTGGCATTAGAAATAAAAGAGCTGCTCCGGGTGACTGGCAAAAGGTTGCCTTCAGATCTAAGACTCAAGTACCGACAAGGCCCCGGGGCACCCTGTCCGAGCCCGTAACCTAGAAACTTTTTCTCGCATTGGACTATTCCGAAAGTTACATTCAAGAACCACCACGTAGACTGTGATCAATACAATGAGCTGTGCCTTGGTAACGTATAGCACTTTTTGTATTTACTTGTGTACAACTTAGCCAGCACTATTTTTAATATGCTGCCATCATATAGTCATCAGTTAGGGTGACTGTTAACACCGTCACCCCCTATGAACAGAGTCCTTTATATAAAAGCCTTGAGTGGTGCAGTAATAAGTAATAAGCGCTACTTCTATTCCCATGGTAATTCTCTGTTAAATACTTTGTTAAATGGGTTAGTTTATTTCAAACAAATGTTAGATTTAAAACTAAGCATCTTAGAAAGGGAGCTGGTCTATAACCCCTCTCGCATTAGTAAAGTCATATGACGTTATGTATTCTAAGATATTTCTTATTAAGAATTAATGCATGCTACCTGTTTTTTCTTTGTTTTTTTCTCCTTACTTTGTTTATATTTATAATGTTATTGCTATGTATCAGAGGCTTGGGTGCAGTGATATACTCAAAGTACTATGTACAAACAGAGATTATCATGCAAGGAATCATTTACACTCTTACATACAACTCAACAGGCACACTCACACGGACAAGTCATGGCCACCAACAATAGAATAATCACATTAATTAGTCAGAACACTAGGGGATTGAACTCAGCACAGAAACGCTCCCTAGCTATGAAGGACCTCCGCAGGAAGGGGGGTGACATCCTTTTTCTACAGGAGACACACTTTTTAAATTCAAAAGAGCCTAAATATTATGGAGGTTATTATACACAGCACTTCCATAGCTCATTTGACCGTAAGTGCAGCGGAGTAAGCATTCTGATAGGCAGAGATATCTCTTTCACCCCAATTCAAACGCACACAGACGCGGAGGGCAGGTTCCTCTGTGTAATTGGCTTGCTATTTGGTACCCCGGTGACGTTAGTCAACCTGTATGCACCTAATACCAAACAGCTATACCCATTCAACCAAATCTAGACACCACAAACCCTAAACCCACAATACCAAAGCACTCAATTTAACAACTATGGAGATTAATGTATGAGCAGACCCTGTTTGATATCTGGAGATTTAAACACCCCGAGAAAAGGGACTATACCTTCTTCTCTTCCCCACATCGCACATAAAGCAGAATTGACTATCAACTCACTAACCAAAAGGGACTCACTAACGTATTATCATCGAGACTCTCACACACTGTTTGGTCAGACCACTCTGCAGTGCTCACAAGACTCGACTGGCCATCAGCACCCAAAAATACATATCAGTGGAAACTAGAGGAAAATGTATTAAATTGCCCTGACCTTAATAGCAAAATTGAGAAATTGCTCCCAGAATACTTTCAATTTAACTCCCTCCCTGAAATAGACTCCCTGATAGTATGGGAGGCCCACAAGTGCTTTATGAGGGGGGAATTCATAAAATACCAAGCACACGATAAGCAGAAAACATGAACATTATACAAATCATCCACCGAGCTCTTATCTAAACTAGAATACGAACACAAGCGAAACCCCACATCCTCACATACTTTAGCAGAGCAAGTAAAAGCTAGGAAGGTCGCCCATGATCAACTAATAACGGAAGCTAACACTTTAGCTCTCAAAACTAAGCAAAAATTCTATTTTGAGAGTAATAGAGCAGGAAAGCGCCTCGCGCGTTCACTTAAACTCAAAAAACGTAAAACTTTCATACATGAAGTAAAAACCCCCGCAAACGAGAAGGTACACACCACACCTGAAATTCTATCTCAGTTCTTAGCATACTATTCTAAACTCTACGGTCTCCCGAAAAATAATCAGCCTGTAGACATATCACATTCCATTAAGGCATATCTAGCAGACACTTCACTGCCCCAACTGACAAGTGAACAGGCAGCAGAGCTAGGAGTTCCCTTCTCAACATCTGAAATCCTTATAGCCCTTAAACAGCTACCCACCGTCAAAAGCCCAGGACCAGATGGTTTCACTGTTTCATACTACAAAAAGTATGCACCCATCTTATTGCCACATCTGGGCTCCATATTCAACACTGTGGATCAGAAACACCCGTTTCTTTCTTCGATGTTGGAGGCCCACGTCACAGTTATACCCAAACCTGGAAAATCAACAGACACCCCTTCTAATTTTCACCCCATTTCATTATTAAACGTAGACATCAAACTATATGCGAAACTGATTGCCACTAGAATTAATAGATTCCTACCCCAACTAATTCACTTAAACCAGGTGGGCTTCGTAACCCATAGGGAAGCGAGAGACAACACCATTAAGACTTTAAACTTACTCGAGTATACCCAAGCCCACAAAATCCCTACGATTTTCCTGGCTGTCGACGCCAAAAAGGCATTCGACAGATTGGAATGGACATTTTTAAAACTCACTTTAGCTCGGTTTGGAATAGGCGAGAAACTTATAGAAAAAATCTTCACTCTATACCAATCACCAACAGCCCGTATTAAATTAAATGATTCCTTGTCAGAACCTTTCCCTATATCAAACGGAACAAGGCAGGGCTGCCCTCTCTCCCCCTTGTTGTTTGTCATGGCCATGGAGGTGTTAGCCTCTAAAGTCAGAGAAAATATAGGCATACAAGGAATTCAAGTAAATAACACACAATACAAGTTAACACTATACGCCAACGATATCCTTTTCTCACTAACCTCTCCTCTCCAGTCTCTTTCGGCGCTATTGCCGGAGATGGAGACAAATAGTATATACTCCAACTTTAAAATAAATAAATCGAAATCAGAATTCCTGGGCATAGGGATCACTGACCAAGTAACTTACCAGATCACGGCACAATACCAATTTGCATCTAAAAACACCTTCATAAAATACTTCGGGATACATATAACGAACTCCAGGGAATCTTTGTATCAGCTAAACCACCACCACCTCTTAGAATCCGTTAGATCGGAATAAAACACCTGGCAGGGTAAATGTCTTTCATGGTTGGGTAGGATACAGGCTTTTAAGATGAGTGATCTGCCCAGATTCCTATACCTGTTCCAGACAGTGCCCATTCAACCTCCACCGCAATACATCAACACTGCACAAACGGTAGTCAACACCTTTATCTGGGCCCACAAACGCCCCCGAATAGCAAAGTCAATACTTTACAGGAATAGAGACAAAGGAGGTCTAGTAGTGCCCAACCTCCTATTCTACCAGCAAGCGGCTCAACTAACCAGGGTAATTGACTGGTGTAAAAATGCACAGAATAAGGAATGGGTGAAGCTAGAACATGAATTAGCGGGCTCACAGAGCCTAGGGGCCATATGCTGGACACATAGACAACACAGACAAAGTCTTATATTCACCTCCCCGCTGGTGACAGATACACTAACTACATGAGACAGCCTGGTCAGACCTCAGATGAACATATCCACAATCCCCTCACCATTGACCCCCCTTTGCCACAATGACGACTACCCACCACTTAGACATTCATGGGCGAGAGGCTCCAATTCCATCACAGCAGGCTTACCTACATGCTCGGTGACAGAAAAAGGGACTGTTCTGGCTAAAACGTCTTTAATGGACAAAAATATAACGTACTTCAATAGATGGTTTGAGTATCTTCAACTATCACACTTCCTCTCCCATTACAAAGATAAGTCCAATCTGACTAGGGGTCTTAGCCCCTTTGAACAATTATGCTACTCATCGCAAGTAATGAGGGGAACACTATCTATGATATATAAGATTTTAATAGCAACACACTCAACACACCTACCATCCTATACCAGGATATGGGAGTCGGAGATGGGTACCACAGTTCCCCTAGAAACATGGAACACTATTTTTCAACAAATGGGCAGAGCACCCTCATCAATGGGAATTACTGAGACAAACATGAAATTGTTAGGGAGATGGTACTTATATCCAAGCAGGTTAGCAAAGATTTTTCAACATTCAGACCCTCTCTGTTGGAGAAACTGTAAGCAGACAGGCACGCTATACCACATTTGGTGGGAGTGCCCTATACTCCGGCCATATTGGCAGGACGTACACAAGGAAATGCAGAAAGTCCTTTCGCAGAAAATTCCCTTTAACCCCCTAACGCTATTATTTAATAAGCCGCCCAAGATCAGGTGCAAGTATAAATCTACTTTATTATATATTATGCTTAGCAGCACAAAGCAATTAATCCCAAGACTCAGAGCAAGATCCCGTCCAAAAGGGATTGGTCCCAAAATGTCACACTCCTCCTGTCCCTAGAGAGATATCATTACGTCAACACGGATAGAATGGACTTTTACTGTGCAATGTCCTTATACTTTGAAACATACACTCATACTGTCGCACGCAGATATCCCACCTAACCAAGCACTCTCAGCAGGACACTAACACATAAACCTACTTACTGGAACATGGAGGATATATGGGCTATGATCTATACCAATGCTCTACCTTAGCACACCTTGCTCCTTCCCACTTCGCCCCACTTCTCACCAGCTAATACCTTATAATATCTAGTTTCTCCACATGTAATGATATACTATACCTCGATGTGGGTTGCCTAGTCATATAAAATGGCCTAAATCCTTGACAATCAATATTAAATAGAACTGTACAATCTTAAGCCTATAAGAAATACAAAGAGATATAGTCAAGTTATGTACAACACACCTTGCATACACAGAAAATCCCGAAAAGGAAGTAACCACACACCCAGCCTCTTTAACAGGTGTTATGCATAGAGAACTTGTTTATGTCACAACTAATGTAAACTCAAATAATATGTAGCATAGTTTATGTGTTTTCAAAGTTGATTGTTTTGTTCCCCAAAAAAAAGAAGAAAAACTCTGCAAGCCTTAACTATTTGGGGAGACTCATTTAACCTTGGATGAACTAGACTTAGACACTATAATATTGTGACAGAAGAGATTTTGTCTCTACTCTGAGCTACATCCGAATTTCACATGTATCATTGATTCTTGTGTAATTTTCTTTTCAAGTGCATGTCTCTCCTTACATTTGTTTAACAAATATTATATTTTTCAATAAAGCTTGTTTGAAAAAAAATAAAAAAAATAGTTGATTGTAGTTTTTATGTTTTTTATCCATTGATGTTTGGGTATCAAATTATTTTTAAAAATGAGTCAGAGGTGTCACAATGCAAAAAATAAAATGTAGAGAAACATAGGTCTTGTGTAATGAATGCAAATCTTGTCCTACCTTCAGATTTGTTTTGTTTTTTTTTAAAAATCTATATAAGGATGAAACACTGCACGGAACACATTTTAATTACAGGAATGTTAAACAGTTACAGCTAGATTACGAGTCTTGCGTTATGAGTAAAAAAAGCCTTATAACGCTGCTTTTTCACTGCCGCTGCTATTACGAGTCTTGCAGATTTAGGGGCACCGCACACTTTTTTGGCCTTACCGCAAATCAACTTACGCAAATTGCGTATAGTCTTTTTCCATGGAACTTACATAGCGCCGGTATTACGAGCTTGTCCTGGGAGGCCAAAAAGTGAGCGGTACACCCTATCCTGTCAAGATTCGTACCGCATTCTAAAGTCAGTAGTTATGAGTTTTACACTACAAAGCTGTAGCATAAAACTCATAACTAAAGTGCTAAAAAGTACACTAACACCCATAAACTACCTATTAACCCCTAAACCGAGGCCATCCCGCATCGCAAACACTAAAATTAAATTATTAACCCCTAATCTGCCGCTCCGGACATCGCCGCCACTATAATAAACATATTAACCCCTAAACCACCGCACTCCCGCCTCGCAAACACTATTTAAATATTATTAACCCCTAATCTGCTGTCCCTAACATTGCCGCCTCCTACCTACATTTATTAACCCCTAATCTGCCGCCCTCAACGTCACCGCCACAATATTAAATTTATTAACCCCTAAATCTAAGTCTAACTCTAACCCTAACACCCCCTAACATAAATATAATAAAAATAAATCTAAATAAAACCTTCTATCATTACCTAAAAATAATTCCTATTTAAAACTAAATACTTACCTATAAATTAAACCCTAAGCTAGCTACAATATAACTAATTGTTACATTGTAGCTAGCTTAGGGTTTATTTTTATTTTACAGGCAAGTTTGTATTTATTTTAACTAGGTAGAATAGTTACTAAATAGTTATTAACTATTTAATAACTACCTAGCTAAAAAAAATACAAATTGACCTGTAAAATAAAATCTAACCTGTCTTACACTAACACCTAACCTAATGCTACAATTAAATAAATTCCCTAAATAAAATACAATTAACTAAATTCAAAACAATTAGCTAAATTACAAAAAAAACAAAAACTAAATTACAGAAAATAAAAAACAAATTACAAGATCTTTAAACTAATTACCTAATCTAATATCCCTATCAAAATAAAAAAGCCCACCCAAAATAAAAAAAAAACCTAGCCTAAACTAAACTACCAAAGGGCCTTTAGCGGGGCATTGCCCCAAAGAAATCAGCTCTTTTACCTGTAAAAAAAATACAAACAACCCCCCCAACAGTAAAACCCACCACCCACACAACCAACCCCCAAATAAAACCCTAACTAAAAAAACCTAAGTTCCCCATTGCCCTGAAAAGGGCATTTGGATGGGCATTGCCCTTTAAAGGGCATTTAGCTCTATTGCAGCCCAAAGCCCTAACCTAAAAAAAAAAACACCCAATACACCCTTAAAACATCCTAACACTAACCCTCGAAGATCCACTTACCGGGAGAAGTCTTCATCCAAGCGGCAAGATGTCCTCAACGAAGCCGGCAGAAGTGGTCCTCCAGACGGGCAGAAGTGGTCCTCCAGACGGGCAGAAGTCTTAACCCAGATGGCATCTTCTATCTTCATCCTTCAGACGCAGAGCAGCTCCATCTTCAAGACATCCTGCGCGGAGCATCCCCCTGAATTGACGTCTTCTTCTGGAATGAAGGTACCTTTAAGTGACATCATCCAAGATGGCATCCCTTAGATTCCGATTGGCTGATAGAATTCTATCAGCCAATAGGAATTAAGGTTGAAAAAATCCTATTGGCTGATGCAATCAGCCTATAGAATTGAACTTCAATCCTTTTGGCTGATCCAATCAGCCAATAGGGTTGAGCTCGCATTCTATTGGCTGATTGGATCAGCCAATAGGATTTTTTCAACCTTAATCGGCAAGATGTCCTCAATGAAGCCAGCAGAAGTGGTCCTCCAGATGGGCAGAAGTGGTCCTCCAGACAGGCAGAAGTCTTCACCCAGACGGCATCTTCTATCTTCATCCTTCCAACGCAGAGCAGCTCCATCTTCAAGACATCCTGCGCCGAGCATCCCCCTGAATTGACGTCTTCTTCTGGAATGAAGGTACCTTTAAGTGACATCATCCAAAATGGCGTCCCTTAGATTCCGATTGGCTGATAGAATTCTATCAACCAATCGGAATTAAAGTTGAAAAAATCCTATTGGCTGATTGCACTTGAACTTCAATCTTATTGGCTGATCCAATCGGCCAATAGGATTGAGCTTGCATTCTATTGGCTGATTGGAACAGCGAATATAATGCAAGCTCAATCCTATTGGCTGATTGGATCAGCCAATAGGATTGAAGTTCAATCCTATTGGCTGATCCAATCACCCAATAGGATTTTTTCAACCTTAATTCCGATTGGCTGATAGAATTCTATCAGCCAATTGGAATCTAAGGGACGCCATCTTGGATGACATCACTTAAAGCTACCTTCATTCCAGAAGAAGACGTTGATTGAAGAGGATGCTCCGCGCCGGATGTCTTGAAGATGGAGCCGCTCCACGTCGGAAGGATGAAGATAGAAGATGCCATCTGGGTGAAGACTTCTGCCCATCTGGAGGACCACTTCTGCCTGTCTTGAGGACCACTTCTGCTGGCTTCGTTGAGGACATCTTGCCGCTTGGATGAAGACTTCTCCTGGTAAGTGGATCTTCGGGGGTTAGTGTTAGGATTTTTTAAGGGTGTATTGGGTGGGGTATTTTTTAGGTTAGGGCTTTGGGCCGCAATAGAGCTAAATGCCCTTTTAAGGGCAATGCCCATCCAAATGTCCTTTTCAGGTCAATGGGGAGCTTAGGTTTTTTTAGTTAGGGTTTTATTTGGGGAGTTGGTTGTGTGTCTGGTGGGTTTTACTGTTGGGGGGTTGTTTGTATTTTTTTTTTACAGGTAAAAGAGCTGATTTCTTTGGGGCAATGCTCCACAAAAGGCCCTTTTATTTAAGAGCAATTGGTAGTTTAGGCTAGGGTTTTTTTATTTTGGGTCGGCTTTTTTATTTTGATAGGGCTATTAGATTAGGAGTAATTAGTTTAAAGATCTTGTAATTTGTTTTTTGTTTTCTCTAAATTAGTGGGGGGGTTTTGTAATTTAGCTAATTTTATTTAATTTAGTTAATTGTATTTAATTTAGGTAATTTATTTAATTATAGTGTAGTGTTAGGTGTTAGTGTAATTTAGGTTAGGTTTTATTTTACAGGTAAATTTGTATTTAATTTAGCTAGGTACTTATTAAATAGTTAATAACTATTTAGTAACTATTCTACCTAGTTAAAATAAATACAAACTTGCCTGTAAAATAAAAATAAACCCTAAGCTAGATACAATGTAACTATTAGTTATATTGTAGCTAGCTTAGGGTTTATTTTATAAGTAAGTATTTAGTTTTAAATAGGAATTATTTAGGTAATGATAGTAATTTGTATTTAGATTTATTTAAATTATATTTAAATTAGGGGGTGTTAGGGTTAGGGTTAGACTTAGATTTATGGGTTAATAAATATAATATAGTGGCAGCGACGTTGGGGGCGGCAGATTATGGGTAATAAATGTAGGTAGGTGGCGGCGATGTTAGGTGAGGCAGATTAGGGGTTAACAATATTTACATAGTGTTTGTGACGCAGGAGTACGGCGGTTTAGGGGTTAATATGTTTATTATAGTGGCGGTGACGTTGGGAGCGGCAGATTAGGGGTTAATAAGTGTAGCTAGGTTGCAGCGACATTGGGGGCGGGAGATTAGGGGTTAATAAATATAATGTAGGTGTCGGCGATGTTGGGGGCAGCAGATTAGGAGTTCATAAGTATAATGTAGGTGGCGGCGATGTTCGGAGCGGAAGATTAGGGGTTAATAAGTATAATGCAGGTGTCGGCGATGTCGGGGGCGGCAGATTAGGGGTTAATAAGTGTAAGATTAGGGGTGTTTAGACTCGGGGTTCATGTTAGGGTGTTAGGTGTAAACATAAAATGTGTTTCCCCATAGGAATCAATTGGGATGCGTTACGGAGCTTTATGCTGCTTTATTGCAGGTGTTAGACTTTTTCTCAGCCAGCTCTCCCCATTGATGTCTATGGGGAAATCGTGCACGAGCACATACAACCAGCTCACCGCTGACTTACACAGCGCTGGTATTGGAGTGCGGTATGGAGCACAATTTTGCTCTACGCTCACTTCTTGCCTTTTAACGCCGGGTTTAGAAAAACCTGTAATACCAGCGTTGTAGGTAAGTGAGCGGTGAAAATAACGTGCAAGTTAACACCACACCCCTTATAACGCAAAACTCGTAATCTGCCCGTTAGTTATTTAAATACTTTTTAAAGTACAGTTTTTAAATGTATATGAAAGGAGTTAGAAAAAAAACCTCCATATGATGTGCCCATTAGGCTACAGAGAAGTGTTTACTTTATCTATTTTAGTCCTAATTATTTGCTAAATATTTAGTCTACTTACATTGAGATAAATCAGTGGCAGTGACACTATATAGCCATTAGGTGTTGACTAATGAGTTGGCTTAGAAATGAATAGGGGTAAATGCTTGCTTTTAATTTAAATGCACTTGTACTCACTGTGCTACCTTTTCTGTAGTTATTAAATTTCAGTTGTGGAAGAGAAAATTCTTAATCAACAATCTTAATTAATTAGTTACATAGCTCAATTAAATTGCTCATAGTAACAACAGCTTAAATATGTATTTAAAATATGAGTTTTTCAGAACTTTTATCTTTGAAATATCACTAGCATATGATTAGCATTTGAAGATCAGTACTTTATTTGAAGGATTTTCATATTAACCCCTTTGTCACTTCTGTGCTTGAGCTAATTCAGCTAGTTGCCATATGTTGCATTTACAGTATTAAATTAAACCTTTTTTTCTGCGAATTACCAACATAAATAATACCGCCTTTTTCAGCAGACAAACCATTTTTATAAAATAACTCTAGCTGGCATTAATAACATAACATGGGAGAAAGAATGAAGCTTGATGCCCCTGTTTCTGCGCTAGCCCTTTTTTTAAAAAAAACACACACATCTGGGATTCCATGCAACAGGCCTCTTATTTAATTCAGTAGGTAGGGGTGTGGGGCCAACAATAGTTCTCAACCTTCTCCATCCTTTAAGAAATGCTTAAGACATTTTCAAATTATTTAATTAGAGAAGTTAGGAACAGGAACACAGTGTGTGGGTAACCACAGCAAATCTCCCAAATACACGTTAGCTGGGAGCAAAACTTATTCTAGCTCTCTCCATCTGGTGTACTCCAGTTGTGATTTCCAAGCCGAGATATGGGATAACATAGCCCCTTTGTAATAATTTCTGATGCTGGGTAGTCCCAACCCTCCACATTGTATTTGGTAACATCCGATTTTAGAAGCAAGTCCAGCTCTATGTGAGTTTCATCCATATTGATCCCAGATTGAAAATTTTCAAGTATACTGGGAGGAATTTGACATTCTAATTGCGCCTATATGCCCCAACCATGATATTTCGAACATTGACAATGAAGAGAGTAAGGTGCCGATTTATCAAAGCTTCAACTGATAATACGATGAAATCCACTTGAATCTTGCATCATATTCAATGCAAATTGAATCCGCCGTAATTAACATAGCATCAACATTGTCAAATGTTGACATGTGTGACGTAATATACGTTCCCACGATCTCAATCAAACGCAGATCGATGATTGCATCATTCCAGATATTTCAAATTCACATTTGACTCTATTTGACCCTTATCGCAATCTATCAAACATTCAACAGGTACGCTCGCGTCTTTTCCGCCGCAGCGTACCTAGCGTTCAAACCGCCACCCTTGAGGCCGCGAATGCCATAGAAATCAATGGGAGTCTGAAAACCAAGAAAGGTTATGTTAGATGCTGCAAGAGAATTAAGTTTATTACATATTTCTGTAAATTAGAAAGTTGATTACAATTGTATACTCTTTCTAAATCACACAGACAACAAAGACTCATGTTCTGTATCTAAATAATATGTTAAATAATAATATTATAATCACATGTAATTTCAAGGGACAGATTCATTTCAAAAGTAGTTTTAATGACAGGTAATGTCTGTCTGGCAGCAGGACTAGTAGATATAGGGATACAAATGAAATAAATACATTAGATACTATAGCTAACTTCCTTTTTTTGATCAATCTAATTTCACCATGTTTAAAGCACTGTACAATCTACCCCTTGAGAAAAAAGCTAACAATAATATATCAGTGTAAAAGTCCAAAAATGACTCTTGATTCCAATGCAGCTTCTCAGGGTGATGTATCCAAGTCACCTCCAAAGCATACTTTAGAAAAGACAATAAAACCCTGCCCTCCAAGTTGATGTCAGTAGCAATGGATGGTCAGTTGTATCTTATTAAAAAGCGCTGCTTCTTAGTATGTAATGCTTCACAGTACAAAACAGAGACAGCCCTACTGTTGATATATTGCCAATTACCAACATGTAATATTATGTTAGAGGGTGGACACTAAATGTTCATGCCTCCCTTACTCCTGAGCTACCAATAATCTTAGAGCCTTTTCATATATGGGGTTCAGCCAACTATTGATCGTGAGTCATGACTTGGATCACTAACTGTCTCTCTCAAATCTCATTTTGGAAGTCCTCTCACTACCTCAAGCTAAATCTCTACAAAACTAAGCTCCTTATTTCCCCCCCTTCTTCCAAAATCTCCACCCCCCATTTCTCTATAACTGTCGATAACTCTATCATTACCCCTACCCCACATGCCCGATGTCTTGGGGTCACACTTGACTCAGATCTTTCTTTCACTCCTCACATTCAGTACTTGGCTAAAGCTTGCCACTTCCACCTTAAAAACATCTCTAAAATTAGACATTTCCTTACACAAGACACAACTAAGATTTGAATCCTCTCTCTCATCCTTTCCCACATTGACTACCGCAACTCCATCCTCTCTGGTCTCCCTACCTGCCGCCTAGCTCCTTTACAATCCAAAATGAATGCCTCTGCTAGGCTCATCTTCCTTACATGTCGGTCTTCATCTGCTGCACCTCTCTGCCAATCCTTTCACTGACTTCCTCTTGCCTCCAGGATTAAACACAAAATTCTCACTCTGACATACAAAGCCCTCAACTGCACTGCTCCCCCCTACATCTCAGACCTTGTCTCCAGATACTTTCCCTCCCATCCCCTTCGCTCTGCTCACAATCTCTTACTCTCCTCTACCCTTGTTACCTCCTCACGTTCTCTTTTACAAGACGTCTCCAGACTGGCTCCCATCTTATGGAACTCCCTGCCTCTCTCCACAACACTCTCCCCTAGTTTTGAAAGCTTCGGGCGCTCCCTAAAGACTCTACTATTCAGGGATGCATACAACCTACACTAACCTTCCTAACTCCATTGCTATCCCCTTGAACCCCTTAGTATGTAAGCCTAAGAGCCCAGCTGCTAATAAGAGCTGAATACAACAGTGCAACTCTCGGCAGGGTCCTCTACCCATTTAATCCCTATAAATGTTATCTTGTATACCGCCTATTTTTACAGCGCTGCGGAATCTGTTGGTGCTCTACAAATACCTGATAATAATAATAATAATAATAAAATCTCCTCCAAGTACTGCTGTGTAAATGTTGGTATAGAATACATGACCTAAATATTACTGATCATAAGAGTGAATAATCTTCAAATCACACAAAACTAGCCCAATGTACAAATCATATAGACATTGATCGGTGTGTATATATAGGAATATATGTACAATCCTATACAATATAAAACACTGCATTATGGTGCGTTAAGCGCCATGCCCCACAAAAGCCAAGGGCTGAGTTTACGCTTTCCCCATAGACATCAATGGGGAGAGAGTGTTAGAAAAAAAAACTAACACCTGCGATCGCGGAATGGAGATTGTCGTAAAGCAACCCCATTGATGTCTATGGGGAAAAGAAAGTTACGTTTAAACCTAACACCCTTACATAAGCCCCTAGTCTAGACACCCCTATTCCGCCGCTCCCCGACATTGCTGACATTAAATAAAGTTTTTAACCCCTATTCTGCCGCTCCCCGACATCGCCAACACTAAATTAAGTTATAAACCCCTATTCTGCTGCTACCCGACATCGCCTACATGAAATAAAGTTATTAACCCCTATTTCACCGCTCCCCGACATTGCCAACACTAATAAAAATTGTTAACCCCTATTCTGCTGCTCCACGATATCGCCGACACTAATAAAAGTTATTAACCCCTAAACCGCCGCCCCCCCACATCGCCAACACTATAATAAAGTATTAACCCTTAAACCTCCAGCCCCCCACATTGTAACTACTAAACTAAACCTATTAACCCCTAAATTGCTGGCCCTCACATCGCAAAACACTAAATTAAACTATTAACTCTTAAACCTAACACCCCCTAACTTTACATTAAAATTACACTATAACTATCTTAAAATAAATAAAAACTTACCTGTGAAATAAAAAAAAACTAAAAATTAACTAGAAATTTACCACTATTAACAACTATTCTAATAAAATTAAAAAAAAAAAAAATTAAAAAATTATTACTATTATTGTTAACAGGTATTTGTAGAGCGCCAACAGATTCTGCAGCGATAGAAGATTACAAAAAATAATAAACACTAAATTACGAAAAATAAAAAACTCTTTGATTAAAAAATAATATACAAAATTATCAAAAATAAAAACAATTACACCTAATCTAATAGCCCTATAAAAATAAAAAGCCCCCAAAATAAAAACACCCCCTAACCTACAATAAACTACTAATAGCCCTTAAAAGGGCATTTCTTATGGCATTACCCTAAGTTAAATAGCTCTTTCTCTTGTTAAGTGTAGTCAGTCCACGGGTCATCCATTACTTATGGAATATATCTCTTCCTAACAGGAAGCTGCAAGAGGATCACCCAAGCAGAGCTGCTATATAGCTCCTCCCCTCACATGTCATATTCAGTCATTCTCTTGCAGCCTAACTAAAGATAGGTCGCTGTGAGAGGTCTGTGGTGTTTTTTAACTTAGTTTATTTCTACAATCAAAAGTTTGTTATTTTAAATGGCACCGGAGTGTGCTGTTTATTCTCAGGCAGCATTAGAAGAAGAATCTGCCTGCGTTTTCTATGATCTTAGCAGACGTAACTAAGATCCACTGGCTGTTCTCATCTGAGGAGTGAGGTAACTTCAGAGAAGGGGAATAGCATGCAGGGCCCCCCTGCAAATGAGGTATGTGCAGTAATTATTTTTCTGAGGAATGGAATTGACTGAGAAAATACTGCTGATACCAATGTAAAGTAAGTTCAGCCTTAAATGCAGTGATAGCGACTGGTATTAGGCTGATGAGTGTGTGTACACTGAATGTATTTTTCTAAGGAATGGAATTGACTCTGAAAATACTGTTAATACTGAAATAACGTATGAGCCTTAACTGCAGTAAAAGGGACTGGTAGCAGGCTTATTAATAACAATTCATAACTTTTCAAATGTATGTTTAAAACGTTTACTGGCATGTAAATCGTTTTTTGTGAGGTACTTGGTGATAAAACTTATTGGGGCATGATTTTTACCACATGGCCATCTTTGTTTTCTGCATAGAAACAGTTTTCTGAGCTTCCCCACTGTTGTAATATGAGTGGGAGGGGCCTATTTTAGCGCTTTTTTGCGCAGTAAAAATTCAGTCACACTCTGTCTACTTTGATGCTACTTTAAATAAAAGTCAATCTTTACACACTGCTGCGGCGGCATTCTGGTTTGAGTCTCTGGAAGAGGTCATTCGCACAGCTCCATTGGATGAAATTATGAACAAGCTTAAAGCACTTAAGCTAGCTAACGCATTTGTTTCTGATGCCGTCGTACATTTAACCAAACTTACGGCTAAGAACTCCGGATTCGCCATCCAAGCGCGCAGAGCGCTATGGCTTAAATCCTGGTCAGCTGACGTGACTTCTAAATCTAAATTGCTTAATATTCCTTTCAAAGGGCAGACCTTATTCGGGCCCGGCTTGAAAGAAATTATAGCTGACATTACGGGAGGTAAGGGCCATGCTCTACCTCAGGACAGGGCCAAATCAAAGGCCAAACAGTCTAATTTTCGTGCCTTTCGTAACTTCAAGGCAGGAGCAGCATCAACTTCCTCCGCTCCAAAACAGGAAGGAGCTGTTGCTCGTTACAGGCAGGGCTGGAAAGTTAACCAGTCCTGGAACAAGGGCAAGCAGGCCAAGAAACCTGCTGCTGCCCCCAAGACAGCATGAAGAGAGGGCCCCCTATCCGGAAACGGATCTAGTGGGGGCAGACTTTCTCTCTTCGCCCAGGCTTGGGCAAGAGATGTCCAGGATCCCTGGGCGTTGGAGATCATATCTCAGGGATATCTCCTGGACTTCAAAACTTCTCCTCCACGAGGGAGATTTCATCTTTCAAGGTTATCAGCAAACCAAATAAAGAAAGAGGCGTTTCTACGCTGTGTACAAGACCTCTTACTAATGGGGGTGATCCACCCAGTTCCGCGGACGGAACACGGGCAGGGATTCTATTCAAATCTATTTGTGGTTCCCAAGAAAGAGGGAACCTTCAGACCAATCTTGGACTTAAAAATCCTAAACAAATTTCTAAGAGTTCCATCATTCAAAATGGAAACTATTCGAACCATCCTTCCCATGATCCAAGAGGGTCAGTACATGACCACAGTGGACTTAAAGGATGCCTACCTTCACATACCGATTCACAAGGATCATTATCGGTACCTAAGATTTGCTTTCCTAGACAGGCATTACCAGTTTGTAGCTCTTCCCTTCGGATTAGCTACGGCTCCAAGAATCTTTACAAAAGTTCTGGGCTCACTTCTGGCGGTACTAAGACCGCGAAGCATAGCGGTGACTCCGTACCTAGACGACATTCTGATACAAGCGTCAAGTTTTCAAACTGCCAAGTCTCATACAGAGATAGTTCTGGCATTTCTGAGGTCGCATGGGTGGAAGGTGAACGTGGAAAAGAGTTCTCTATTACCACTTACAAGAGTTCCCTTTCTAGGGACTCTTATAGATTCTGTAGAGATGAAAATTTACCTGACAGAGGCCAGGTTATTAAAACTTCTAAATGCTTGCCGTGTCCTTCATTCCATTCCACACCCGTCAGTAGCTCAGTGCATGGAAGTAATCGGCTTAATGGTAGCGGCAATGGACATAGTACCATTTGCGCGCCTGCATCTCAGACTGCTGCAATTGTGCATGCTAAGTCAGTGGAACGGGGATTACTCAGATTTGTCCCCCCTACTAAATCTGGATCAAGAGACCAGAGATTCTCTTCTATGGTGGCTTTCTCGGCCACATCTGTCCAAGGGGATGACCTTTCACAGGCCAGATTGGACGATTGTAACAACAGACGTCAGCCTTCTAGGCTGGGGCTCAGTCTGGAACTCCCTGAAAGCTCAGGGATTATGGACTCAGGAGGAGAAACTCCTCCCAATAAATATTCTGGAATTAAGAGCAATATTCAATGCTCTCCTAGCTTGGCCTCAGTTAGCAACTCTGAGGTTCATCAGATTTCAGTCGGACAACATCACGACTGTGGCTTACATCAACCATCAAGGGGGAACCAGAAGTTCCCTAGCGATGTTGGAAGTCTCAAAGATAATTCGCTGGGCAGAGTCTCACTCCTGCCACCTGTCAGCGATTTACATCCCAGGCGTGGAGAACTGGGAGGCGGATTTTCTAAGTCGCCAGACTTTTCATCCGGGGGAGTGGGAACTTCATCCGGAGGTCTTTACTCAACTGATTCATCGTTGGGGCAAACCAGATCTGGATCTCATGGCGTCTCATCAGAACGCCAAGCTTCCTTGTTACGGATCCAGGTCCAGGGACCCGGTAGCGGTGCTGATAGATGCTCTGACAGCCCCTTGGGTCTTCAACATGGCTTATGTGTTTCCACCATTCCCGATGCTTCCTCGTTTGATTGCCAAGATCAAACAGGAGAGAGCTTCGGTGATTCTGATAGCGCCTGCGTGGCCACGCAGGACCTGGTATGCAGACCTAGTGGACATGTCGTCCTGTCCACCGTGGTCTCTGCCTCTGAGACAGGACCTTCTAATTCAGGGTCCTTTCAACCATCCAAATCTAATTTCTCTGAGGCTGACTGCATGGAGATTGAACGCTTGATTCTATCAAAGCGTGGCTTCTCGGAGTCGGTTATTGATACCTTAATACAGGCTAGGAAGCCTGTTACCAGAAAAATTTACCATAAGATATGGCGTAAATATTTATATTGGTGCGAATCCAAGAGTTACTCATGGAGTAAGGTTAGGATTCCTAGGATATTGTCCTTTCTACAAGACGGTTTATAAAAGGGCTTATCTGCTAGTTCGTTAAAGGGACAGATTTCTGCTCTGTCTATTCTTCTACACAAACGTCTGGCTGAAGTTCCAGATGTTCAGGCTTTTTGTCAGGCTTTAACTAGGATTAAGCCTGTGTTTAAGACTGTTGCTCTGCCGTGGAGCTTAAACTTAGTTCTTAATGTTCTTCAAGGCGTTCCATTTGAACCCCTTCATTCCATTGATATCAAGCTGTTATCCTGGAAGGTTTTGTTTTTGATGGCTATTTCCTCGGCTCGAAGAGTCTCTGAGTTATCTGCCTTACATTGTGATTCTCCTTATCTGATTTTTCATTCAGACAAGGTAGTTCTGCGTACTAAACCTGGGTTCTTACCTAAGGTATTTACTAACAGGAATATCAATCAAGAGATTGTTGTTCCATCACTGTGTCCTAACCCTTCTTCAAAGAAGGAACGACTTTTGCATAATCTGGACGTAGTCCATGCCCTGAAGTTCTATTTGCAGGCAACTAAAGATTTTCGTCAAACTTCTTCCCTGTTTGTCGTTTACTCTGGACAGAGAAGAGGTCAAAAGGCATCGGCTACCTCTCTCTCTTTTTGGCTTCGTAGCATAATACGTTTAGCCTATGAGACTGCTGGACAGCAGCCTCCTGAAAGGATTACAGCTCATTCTACTAGAGCTGTGGCTTCCACCTGGGCCTTTAAAAATGAGGCCTCTGTTGAACAGATTTGCAAGGCCGCGACTTGGTCTTCGCTTCACACCTTTTCAAAATTTTACAAATTTGACACTTTTGCTTCTTCGGAGGCTATTTTTGGGAGAAAGGTACTTCAGGAAGTGGTTCCTTCTGTTTAATGTTCCTGCCTTGTCCCTCCCTTCATCCGTGTACTTTAGCTTTGGTATTGGTATTCCATAAGTAATGGATGACCCGTGGACTGACTACACTTAACAAGAGAAAACATAATTTATGCTTACCTGATAAATTTATTTCTCTTGTAGTGTAGTCAGTCCACGCCCCGCCCTGTCTTTAAGGCAGATCTAAATTTTAATTAAACTCCAGTCACCACTGCACCCTATGGTTTCTACTTTCTCGTCTGCTTTGGTCGAATGACTGAATATGACATGTGAGGGGAGGAGCTATATAGCAGCTCTGCTTGGGTGATCCTCTTGCAGCTTCCTGTTAGGAAGAGATATATTCCATAAGTAATGGATGACCCGTGGACTGACTACACTACAAGAGAAATAAATTTATCAGGTAAGCATAAATTATGTTTTTACCTGGCAAAAAATACAAAGTTCCCCCAACAGTAAAACCCACCAGCCAACCAAACCCCCAAAATAAAAAACCTAACTCTATAAAAAACCTAAGCTACCCATTACCCATAAAGGGGCATTTGTATAGACATTGCCCTTAAAAGGGCATTCAGCTCTATTACACTTTGCCAAAAGCCCTTATCTGAAAAATTTCAGAAGCTCTCATCCTATTGGCTGATTTGAATTTGAAGAATCAAATCAGCAAATAGGAATGCAAGGTACGCCATTTTGAAACGGGTACCTTGCATTCAACTTTAGTGTATGGCAGCTCCGTGCATTTGTATAGGCATTGCCCTTAAAAGGGAATTCAGCTCTTTTTCACTGCCTTTAAAAGGGCATTCAGCTCTTTTACACTTTGCTGAAAGCCCTAATCTGAAAAATTTCAGAAGCTCTCATCCTATTGGCTGATTTGAATTTGAAGAATCAAATCAGCCAATAGGAATGCAATGTACGCCATTTTGAAACTGGTACCTTGCATTCAACTTCAGTGTACGGCAGCTCCGCGCAGGATGTCTTCACCGGTCCTGGATAGCTTCGCTCCACAGCGCTGGGAAGAAGATAGAAGATGCCCCTGCAATGGATGAAGATATCGCCACCTGGATAAAGACTTCTCGCCATCTGGATGAAGACTTATCGCCGCTTGGATGGAGATGGATATCCAAACTTCAGGAACCATGAGTAGATATTCTGGGGTTAGTGTTAGGTATTTTTTTATTTTCTTCAGATTAGGACTTTGGGCAAAGTGTAAATGAGCTGAATGTCCTTTTAAGGGCAGTGGAAAAGAGCTGAATGCCCAAATGCCTCCTATATAATGTCTGTAAATTCTTCATGACTAAACGAGTATAACTGCAAGACATAATATTATCAGGGAAACAGGAAATTTTATAGCAGTAATAAACTAGTCTCAAACTATCCAAATTAGAGACTCAATCAGTGTGTTGATAGCATGGGAACAAAAGCACCTATTGCTTAGGTCACTATAGGGATCTAAAATTAACCTTTTAATGTCGTTATGCCATTCCATTCTGTTCTATTCCATCATAATTACACTTGGCTTTAGTGCCATTAGGACGAAATAGAACGTCATAACCGTTGGCTGTCCTCAGACGCCAACGGCGCTTCCATGATGTATTCGCGGTCTGGAGGGCATGCCTAGCATCACAGGGACGCCCCCCTGACCCGATTCCATCATTGAAATCTCACGATTGCCTGCACGATTGTAGGATTTCAATTTGTTTACATCGGAACGTTCCGATGTAGACAAATTAACCCTGTCATCAAAGGGTTGAGAGAAAGAGGCACACTTTGATAACAAAAACTAAGCCATTATGAGTTGAGTTCATGTAAAATAAAGCTACACCTTAATGGACATATAGTGTGCCATTGTTAAGCAAATAGGATAATGTTAGGAGAGGGACAGAGACTGACTACAGGTGTATAGCTTAGAACCTATTAATATTGTTCCCAACATGCCAGATATTTGTGCAAGTATTAATGTAGGTTAAATGAAGGAATGGTAGGTGGGGAAGTTTTTTAAAAAAAACAAACAAGTAATTATATTTTATATTAGTCAGTGAGCTATGCAAAGATAGGTCTAGAAACCTGACCTGAGCTTTATGAAATTAGACATAGTGGATTAAAACCTCAGTCAACGTTCTATCCACTCCATGCACAGAGGGAATATATATATATATACCTATAATAAATTAGTCACTGAGGACCTCAATTCCTTTTTTGATAAACAACAGAAAAAAATTGTTAATAAGTATAATGATAATTTAATTTTCTTGGAAAGGAAGGCATTACAGGAATTAACCCTAGATAAAACGATTGTCATATGCCAGGCTGATAAGGGAGGGCGTTGTAGTACAAAATAGATGTGACTATTTAAAGGAGGGTTTTGTATTATTAGGGGATCATAAAGTATATTGTATTCTGAAACTAAATCCTACAGAGAAATTTAAGAAAGAATTGCATGCATTATTAACAGAAGCTAAGGAAAATAATATTATAGATAATGAGGAATTCAATTTCATATATAGACCTAATCCTAATATCCCCATTTTTTACCATATCCCTAAAAGATTCATAAAGATTGTAAAAACCCACCTGGACGACCAATCATTTCAGGGATTGGTTCAGTTACTAGTAATTTGTCTATATATGTAGATTAGTATCTCCAGCCCTTGGCCAAAAGCGTAAAAACTTACCTCATGGATACAACCCACATAATCAAATTATTTGAAGGATTAGAATGGCAGCAAGAGTACTTATGGATATCATGCGATGTCTCTTCATTATATACTAAGATCTCCCATGAACAAGGTGTAGAAGCATTTAAAACGTTATGTACTACTTGGAATATTCCTGATATACATGTTGATTTCCTTGCCAGGAGCATATTATAAATATTAACCCATAATTTTTTTTGCATTTGAGGGGTAGTTTTACAAACAAATTCATGGCCCCCTCTTATGCAAATATTTATATGGGTTATTTTGAAAATTCAATGATTTGGAGTGACCATCAATTTAAGTCTAATATACATTGATACTATAGATATATCGACGATATTATTATGATTTGGAAAGGCACTCAAAATGAAGCAGAAGCCTTCATAAAATATATAAATAATAATGTATATAACCTTCAATTTACAAGTAATATCTCGGTTAGTGAAATAGAATTTTTAGATCTAATACTATATGTAGATGAATCAAATAAGGTAGCTACTAAAATTTTTAGGAAATCAACTGATAAAAATGGTTTCCTTCATGCCTCCAGCGGCCATTTGCAAATATGGAAAAATAATATTCCAGGAGGTAAATTTAGGTAAATTTATGTAGAAACTGCACCAAACAGGATGATTATATACATGATGCAGATATACTCAGTAAGAAATTTATACAAAAAGGTTTTAAGGAAGCTCTAATTGAAGAATCAAAACAAATAGGGCTTGATTGTGATAGAAGATCACTGTTGGGTGACAAAAAAAATAAGTTATCTAAAACGGAACAAAAGAAAAATAAAATTAAATTCATTTCTACATATAGTGAAGGTGCAAATGGCATAACGTCTATTTTAAATAAGCATTGGAAAATTCTGCAAGCTGACTCCCTTATGGTAGGACTTATTGATGAACGCCCTGATATAGTCTATAAGAAAAATAGAGACCTTAGGCATTAAATTGCCCCTTCCAAATTAAAACCGTTGGTAGGTAATAATGAGGGAACAGTATCCAACTGGCTCTCTTTAAAACCAGGCACCTATAAATGTGGTAAGAAAGATTGTTGCATGTGCCCTATCATTGATACGTGCTCTGATGTAACCATGAACTGGAAGAGAACAAATAAGTTTGTTAATAATCATAGGGCTACATGTAACTCCACATATGTAGTTTACCAGCTGACATGTGTTTGTGGGATGATTTACATTGGGCGTACAAAAAGGAAAATAAAAAGAAGGGTATATGAACATTTGACCAATATTCAAAATGGGCTTGAAGGGCATAGCGTGTCCAATTACTGTAAAGTTAAACATCATTGCAATAGTACTTGGATTAGGTTTAATGTTTTAGAGCATATAAGTTGTAAAATCAATAATCGTATCCTATATCTAAGGAAAGCTGAAACTAAGTGGATACATTTACTAGAAAGCTTAACACCCAAAGCTCTAAATATAGACATAGATTTGCAAGCCTTTATTGTGTAATATGGAATTTATATAGACTCAGTAAATATCTATGGTATATCAGGAGGTATTTTTATACTGGTGAATGATAGTTGTATATTAGCAATATATTTGTTTAAATTAGCAGCAGTTCTATTTAATGGATACAGGAGTATCCGTAAATATTTTTCATCTAGGTGGTCCTATGTTCAGAACTTATTGATTTGATTTTTAGTAGCATTTCTTCTTGCTAAAAAAATCTATGCATGTGATAGTTTATTAGCTATATACTTATATATATAGGAAGGGAGAGATATAGATTTCAATGAATTAGAATGTTTTTAATGAAACATTTTAGAAGAATTTGGTATTTTTATGTATTGCATTGTGTGTATCTTTTCTATATATATATTGTATATTTATTTTAATATGTGGCATTAATAGGCGTGTGTGTATTATATATATTAGAAGCATTGTATATGTTTGTTATATTGTAAGTCTTGTTATATGCATTTGTTACTATTTTTAGGGCATTAATGGTCATTTGACACAGACCAATGATATCAAAGCCCGATAAATTTAAAGACCTATAGTATGTTGAAGATCCATTCACTTCCTGTTGAAAAAGTTCACCCGTGAGTAAACGAAATGCGTTCAGGTGATTAATGACACCCTCTGCCCAGTAGTTCTATCCAGTATTGGGGAGATATAGCGATAACAGCACTCCATTAACGGACTGACAGAGAACTGTAAGCCGGACCGGAACATCAGTGAGGCGTTATTGACATTATGGGCACATGTTAATCCTGCATCTTTTAAGTGTGAATTTTTGTAGTCAGGACTCTGACTGAAATAAAGCCAATACAGTGAATCGCGGTTGCGCTTGTCTTTTTCCTATTCTAGTGAGCTTTATGGATGTAAACAGCAACAAGTGAAATAACTTATATTCCTGTGTAGCAAGACACAGCAATCTTGAAGTATAATACGTTACAACAATATTCTTAGTTAGTAGTTAACAAAACACATACATTATCCCAAACAATACTAGAGACAGTGCTGATGTAAAGAAGGTAAATATCTTACTGTCTGAAGCTATAGGGAATTAACATATATGTCATGATGTTTACTATAGGAAAGGTACTCATTATTTGGAAACAGATAACTCGAACAAGGCACTAATGAAAAACAAAATACAGACATATATACTTGGTGCCAGATAAACATTCTGAAGTTAAGATCGTCTTATCCAGTGTATAGATAAGGTCCCTGCTAGACTGTAGATGTTATCATAGCTCCAGCTTTAGCCAACTCCAGTTTGGATAAAACTCAGTTCAATGGTCTTAGTGGGACTACATGGGTTCATAAGTAGCGACCTGTGAGTAATCCTTGAGGCTTCAACGCGGCTGTGTTCCAAAATTGTCTCAAGTTCAAGCCATGGACTCGGGAGCTGGCCACACTCCACCACCCGCCTCCAGAGCTAGAGACCTCATAGATTATGGTCTGTGTCGCCAAAGTCCATTCCAAGCTGTGAACAAAGACCTCAGTGAGCCTACGGTCTTTTGAGCTGCCATCGTTAAACTCATAAGCCGGCACTCCCGTGTCTTTAGCGATCGTAGTTTCCGCCATGTATTCTTTGGTAAGTAAGTAGGCTGTAGTGGTTCTGTGATCTGCCTGCTGTTCAGGTATGTCCCGTCTGGTATCATCATCACATAGGATATCTTGCTTGTCTGGGCTCTGGCAGCTCTTGGTTTCAAGAGACGGGCTTAGGATAGATTGTGAGTTGCACTGATTATGGGGACCTCTCATCTCTGGAGGTAAGTAATGAACCGCTGAATATTCAGGTTGAGCCATCTCATCGTCTGCACTCTCTCCAACTGATATCTTCTTGCTTGCAGGGAAGAGGATTCGGGACAGTTGATGTTCCAGGGTATAAAAATAAGTCTGAAGTAGTTGTAGGATCATTGACTCCCAATTATTGAGTGTATCCATATTTTAGCTGTGCACTTTCTTTTTGTTATGGTAGTGGCTGGTTTTCACAAATACACTTGCTTAGTATGCTGAGTGTTTAGAACAAGGACTTGTACAGAATTAACAATCTGGATACCGATTTCTTTTACTTTTTAATCCTTGGTATATTTGGTACAATTTTTAGTATAGAGTTGTTCACAATTAGGCACTGATATTCAAAATCTCTTCTCTCAGGGGATATATACTAAAATGATTCTCCAGCACTGCGAGATCCCTAGTGAAATATTCAAAAGGCAGATTTTGCTTTGCTTCTCCAAGGAGCATGCCATGCATTTCTGTATGTGAAGGCGAGACAAGCCCAGTGCAATATAGCATTGCATGACATAAGAGTTCTGCTGCATTTACACTTTGTAGTTTCTATTTTATATAATTTTACACTTCAGTATACATTTTATTACATTTAAACGTTGCACTTTCTATTTTGTATTTTATTTTGTATACAGCACAATATTTAGGATTGTGATTTTTCAAATTCTGATTATGCCTTCACAGTTTCTGTGTAACTTTAACAAATTAGACTCATACTTTGTATATATGTGTATCTTTTATAAATTAGATTGTACTTTGCATGTCTATTATTTAAATTATAAATGAAAAACTGTCAACTTTAATTTCCCAGAGTGCTTCATTACTTTCTATGGGCCAGATAATCAAACATTCTCTAGTTTGGAGAGAGATTATAGTGCTGAGTTCACAGGGGCAAAATTCACTGAATTTTCTAAGTAAAGTGGAAGAACCTGGAAATCCCAGCAAGATGAGAGATGCCTTCCATAGAAAGCAATGACGCTCTCTGTGATACAAAAGTTTGCGTGGTAGAGAAGGTAACTGGAGAACCCCATATAAAGGCTCCAATCTCAAATGTATAGTGATATAAAATGCATTGCACAAAGTGTAAGTGTAACAAAACTCATATCATACAGTGTTATATTGCACTAGGCTTGTCTCTGCTTCACATACATAAATGAGAGAGATCTTGATGTGCTGGGTTTTTTTTTTTTTTGAAAATTCAGTGAGTTCAGCCTTTGTAAAGTCTGAATACAATTTATCTCCAAGCTGGATAATCTTTGAGTATCAGGGTCTCAGGGGGTGTGTTCATTTCTTCACATTTGTATTCTGAAACTGTTTATACATTTCTTCTTGGTGTTTTATGTTGTATAGTATTGTACATCTATTCTTATATATACCCCAATCAATGTCTATACAATATGTACATTGGAAATAGTTTTGTGTCATGTGAACATTATTCATTCCTATGATCAGTAATACTTGACTCTTGTATTCTAAACAGACCTTTACACAGCAGTATTTGGATGAGAGTCATGGGTCGCGATTCAATACTATAGTGGGCTGGACCCTTTTTATGAATGGGGCTCTAAGATGATTTGTAGCTTTTTAGTAAGGAGGGCGTGAACAGTTCTGGAGGAGTGGATAAAGTTCATATTTACTGAGATTCACAGCTGATCCTAACAGGTTCTTATGCCTTTTTTCACCGTACCTCTCTGAGGAAGCGTAATGAGAAACACGACCGCGTCAGCGGCACCTTTACTTTTTAACTGCTCCCTGTTTGCTTAATCCTAATAATAACAACAACGATACAGTTTAGATTTGGTAAATAGTGAGAAAGATGGGAGGTTAATTGAACCAGGATGGATAATGGCCAGCATAATTTAGCGGCACATTAAAGTGAACATATTCAGTATTACAATATCATTAGATGATTATTCCAAGTGAAGCTCCTCAACAATCTCCCTGTCTATATTTTCGCTAACTATCAAATTAATTGCAACATTGTAACTAATGACAATTAGACATATATTGTTAGGTTAGCAGACAGAGAAGTGTTTTTAATTATCTGTGGCAGGCTAGCACAATACTGCTGAATCGTTTTGCTGCCGTTCTTATCTCTTATAAGATTATAATTATAAGTTAAGTTCTAGAGCATTATAGTTTTTCTTGGCCTATACACTATAGGTTTTATGCCTTTATATTCTTGTTATATAGTGTGTAGTGATTTGTAGTGTGCTCACTTCTGTTTCTATGAATATATGAAAACCAACTGAAAAGCCTGTGAAGTACAGTGTCTTTAGTGTATATGGTGTATAGGTGTTTTGAGCTGTATTATTGATATTCAGATGCTAGCTCATCTAATGGATTGAAATGGGTTTGAAGAAGATATAGGAGTCACCAGAGCTTGCATATAGTTTTTTTTTTGCATGGATTTTTTTAAGAAATGTAATGGAGCTATATGTAAGGGACAATTTTCACTGACAGGTCTGGCACTGCTACTCCAGAGAACATAACAGTGCCAAACTGTATTTGTCATATAGACTCCCAACCCCCTCTTCCAAAAATTTGAACAATGTATTTGTAAAAAAAACAATTAGGGGGTCTTATAGTGAATGGAGGATTTACTGTGCTTTGTAGTAAATAATAATGTGACATAACACTTTGAGATTGTAATATAAATGTTTAATTGTGAATAGTAAAAAAAAAAAAAAAAACTTTTACTCCCTTTTAATGTAATTTAACTCTGATTTTTTTTTTTACATGATTTGAGAATTGGAAGTGTACCCTTCAAACCTTACAAAACTCACCTGTCCCAAATTGGCCTCAGCAGTGGTGATGATATAAGCTACTGCAATTTACTGTTTGTAGCTAACAAAATTACTACAGTCTGTATACTCCTGTGTTGGGCAGAATTTAGCCATTGAAAAACCCTATTGTAAAAAAAGACTGCACTGATAAGGGCATTTTCTAGAGCATTGCCCTGAAACGATTATAGCTCTTTTGAGATTTAAAAATAAAAAAAATAAAAAAGCCTATTCTAAAAGAATCCTAAACTAAAAAAGCCTAATAGGGAAAAAAAAAACAAAGCTTAAAAATTAAAAAGCCCACCCCAAAAAAATCCTAACACTAAACCCAAATGTTTATACTCACCAACTTGACTCTGGCTCCTGCGTGATAGCCAACTGTGGTTCTCCTCTTATTGGCAGGGTCCATTTTCATCCTTGTGGTGGTGGGGGCCCATCTTCATGGAGGCGGCGGTCCTCTTCTATATTAATCCTGGTGACGGTAATTCATCTTTATCCATCTTCTGCCGCCACTCCGTTAGGGCAATCTTAATCCATCTTCTACCTGATGCGTCTTCTTATCTTCATTTCTTGTCATTTTCGGATTTTCCTTCACTGTCATCCTCTTCATGCTGTCACCTGCCACACACTGAATTTTGAATACTAGGTACCCCTTATTAAAAATCAGCTAATCAAAAAAGATTTAATTCTATTGGCTGATTTTTTGTTTCTTTAGATTTGCTTTTTTTGGGGGGTAGGGCTACTGTAGAATGGGGTTGTAATTTTTGGAGAAAAATAGCTAAATCACATTAGGGCAATGCCCTACAAAAAAGCACTTCTAAGGGCTATTGCTATAGTAACTTTTAGTGTTAGTATAGGTGTTTTTTTTATTTTGGAGAGTATAGGCATAACTGTGGGGTTTTTGTTCTTTTTGGTAAGGTTTTATTTATTTTCAAAAATGTTGGTGTTTGTTATTTTTTATAACTAATGCATATAATTTGAACTTTGTATTGAAACGTAGCAATATAGCTCCTATAGTTATAATATGGAGGGTTTTTTGTATACTTAATTAGTCAGTTAGAATGCAGACATGACATAGGTGCAGGCTGTTTCATAGAGCTGGGCGTTCCAGGGGGAGTATAGATAAGACATGGTGTAGGTCTGTGGGAGTTAGCTGGACATTCCAGGGAGTAGAGCTAAGACATGACATAGGTGTAGGCAGTATTAGGGTGTTAGCTGGGTGTTCCAGAGGGAGTATAGCTAAATTATGATGTAGGTGTAGGCATTCTGTCGGAGTTAGCCGGGCGTTCCAGTGGAGTAACCTGCACTTTGATTGGGATACATCACCAGCAGTGCGATATATTACAATCTCTGAAGTGCAGGTTATGAGAAGGGTGTCAGTCATGTTTCTCACCTTTTCAGTGGTGACACTTTCCAGTATAAGACAGTTAGTGTAGGTTTAGGGAAAGTAAGGTCACACAGGCATTATTTGAAGTATTTCAACACAGAAACCGTTTTTGGTTTTAGTGAGCGCACTGTCTGTGCTGAGTAGGAACACTTCAAATGACACAGCACCACTCGCCAACACTTCTTGGTTCCACCCCTTAAATGCCAATTTATCAGCTAGGCCAAATAGAAATTCCCCCTTCGGTCTGGCGATGTTTTGACTATTGGTGCCTTATTCTTTTGCTCATATTACAAGTTGAAAGTGAAATTGTAGCACGTAAATGAAAGCCTCACGCACATTAACATCTGGTTGTCAGATACTACAATAGTGCTAAATCCACCATCTTATAGACTTCTATGGGTACTGTATAAAATTCAGGTTCTGGCTTTTACTCGAGTGGTTATCTGAAGGTGTGGTAAGCCGAAGCGAGCTAAACCAAAGGTGCACCAAAAACTAAATTCTGCAGTTTTGTTCTTCACTTAGTAAAAATATATATTTTTTAAATAAATGTGTGTATATATATATATATATATATATATATATATATATACACACACACACAGTAACATGTACATGCATGTTAGTTTGAGCTTTCACAGTCCAGCACCTTGTCTTATACCATATCCCTTTAAAACATTTGTAAACATTTATTTTTCATTAAACACACACATATATATAATTTTATTAAGTATAAATATGTGTGAAATGCTATATTTTTATATGTGTTACATGCGTTTTAATATACTTTAACTGTAGCCCTAACAATTTACTTCAGGTCTCTATTTGCGCTTTTGTTTTTTAGCGCTATTATGTGTTGTGCTCAATGTTTAGTGTTGCCATGCTATCCTTTGACAGTATAGGGCATACTAAAAATGGTGGCTGCACTAACATTCTCTGGTAATTCTTTTTTACCATGGATTTGTAAAATCAGATTGTGCTCTATTCTTAGGGCAAGCCCCCGCTATTGAAAGTGCACTACTCTATCTATAATGCTCCACCTGTAATCTAAGCCTCTATTAGTATTTCAAATTATTCTGAAGATTAAAGAAAAAAAAAGAGGTGCCTGTGTGTACCAATAATAGAACACAATAATCACAATCATTAAACCCTAGTCAGGGTACTCACATTTGTGAAGAGCACTCAGACAGTGCTATTAGGCACAGGCTGGATATTTGACAGCAACCCAGCTCACTCATCAGTCTGAATACAGGAACATAGTAACATCAGATCTGGATAAAAGGAAACAGACAGGGTGTACCACTAATAAAACAGAATGGTATCAGTATATAAACCCTAATCAGGGTACTCATATTTGTGAAGAGCACTCAGACAGTGCTATCAGAAGCAGGCTGGATATTTGACAGCAACCCAGCTCACTGTTCCAACCGGTGGCAGGAACACTGGAACTCAGGAATCCTGGGGCACTGGGGAGCCAGTAACTTAAAAGTGCAAAAGTTTGTTGTAGAGGTGCTGCAGTTAGTGCAGTCAGAGACTCCCTAAGGGAGTGGTAGGTGATTGGTAGGCAAGTAAGGCAAGGTTCCAAGGAAATAAAATTGTTAAAAGAAAATTTATTAAAAATCAAGGTATGAAACAATGGAACCAGAAGGTAGGGAATGCTAGCAGCCCTCCTTACAAATTGCAACGCGTTTCTCAGCGCTTCAAAACACTGTTTCATCAGGCATACAATCTAAGCTATGAATAGCCTTTAAATACACAAACAAGCCTTACCAATTGTAATGCAAGAAAATTAACACCTGGCAATCCTCCCCCTCTAGAGGGAGTTCTCAGTAGCTTAACCCATTGTTGGAAATGTATATTTCATTGATCCTATATATTTTAATGATACAAGTCACCTTATGGTTTATAAGAGTTTTTAGATGTGTCAAAATTAACACAGGCATCTGTGCAAGGGGGATATTCCACATCATGCCCTATTTACCAACTGCAGTGTTAGTTATATCAATTTTTAAATAGCTCTATATTAATCAGAGCAATCTCCCTCCATTAGCTTTATTATCTTTATAGAACATTCTCAAGGAAATGCAATAAACATTGTAGTTTTGTATTTTAAAGCTGTGGGAAAAATGAATGAAAATCGTCATCATAGGTGTGTGAGAAGAAATTAACTGAGTAACAATATTAAGCCAATAATGTGGGTGTAAAATAAGGCTGGGTGGCCCATAGGTTACTAACCTCGGCGCTGTCATATTGATACATAGCTGTTTTGTGTCAATGGGCGGGTGCGATACAATCCTAAATGTGATGGGAGTGGTAATATACAGCGTCCTACAGGTTACTAGCATGGGCACTGTCAAATGGTATGCTACATGACTATGACGTGTAATGGGGGCAGGTTGACACCCAATATAAACTATGTCAACAAGAAATATTAGATAAATTGGCACTGGCACTGGATAAGTAGATATAGGAAATAAAGGGTAAAATTACCCTTGATGCTATCCCTTAAGTAATATAAAAGTAGAGGGAAAAGAAATAATGAAGGGGTTATGAAGCACTCATTCCTAATAACGTGTGTAACTGGGCTGTTTAATAACAGATCAAATGTAATAAAGATGGTAACTTATGCTGAAAGATTATTCAATTTTAACACAAAGGCATCTATTTATCAAGCCGTCAACTGCAAATACGCTGGAATTCCGCAGCGTATTTGTGGCGAGCCTGATTCCCCTTAGTTATCAAAGCCTACAGACTGGCAAAAGTAGAATTTTGTGACGTAACATACGATCCGGCAGACTCAGTCCGTTACAGATCAATGCTTACGTAATTACAGATGTTCCGAATGCAAATTCGGCACAATCTTACTACTTTTGCTAGTTATCAAATTTCTACCAGGTACGCTCGCCACTATTCCGGCCCAGCGTACCTGGTTTTCAATCCGCCGCCCTGGAGGCAGCGGATACCCTAAAAATCAATGGGAGTCTGAAAGCAGCGAAAGCTCATGTTTACTGCTGCCCGATATCCCATTGATTCCTATAACGTTTACACCTAACACCCTAAAGTACCACGAGTCTAAACACCCCTAGTCTGCCCCCCTCTACACCGCCGCCACCTACATTATACTTATTAACCCCTAATCTGCCGCCCCGCGACCACCGCCACCTACCTACATTTATTAACCCCTAATCTGCCGCCCCCAATGTCGCCGCCACTATATTACATTTATTAACCCCTAAACCTAAGTCTAAGTCTAGGGGTTAATAAATGTAGGTAGGTGGCGGCGGTGTAGGGGGGCAGATTAGGGGTTAATAAATATAATGTAGGTGGCGGCA
This sequence comes from Bombina bombina, assembly GCF_027579735.1. NCBI lineage: Eukaryota > Metazoa > Chordata > Amphibia > Anura > Bombinatoridae > Bombina > Bombina bombina. The sequence goes on along the minus strand of NC_069503.1, from coordinate 318,008,519 downwards.
GTGTAGGGGGGCAGATTAGGGGTTAATAAGTATAATGTAGGTGGTGGTGGGCTCCGGGAGCAGCGGTTTAAGGGTTAAACACTTTATTTAGTTGCGGCGGGGTCCGTGAGCGGCGGTTTAGGGGTTAATACATTTATTAGAGTTGCGGTGGGCTCTGGGAGCGGTGGTATAGGGGGTAAAACAGTATAGTATAGTGTGGGTGTTTAGTGACAGTATACCAATAAAGCTGGGAAAAAGCCGAAGAGCAGCGAGATCGATGACTGTTAGTTAACAACAGTCCGCTGCTCATCGCACCATACTTGGTGCGCGGCTTTTTGACAGCTTTTTTGGTAATTTTGGAGAACATATTCAGGTCTGCGGCAGCGATGTTAGGCGATCTTAGGCGAGCGTATTGGTGCCGTTGAATGCAAGTAAGTTGACGGGTTGATAAATAGATGCCATAGAGTGTATTCTAACAGGTGCTGTATATATAACTGCTATCTCCCATTTGTAGATCATTAATATTAACAACTTTTAATGATAATTAATTAAAAATGAAAATTTATGGCAACTAAAAGGCCTACCTATACCCCCTAAAAAGTGTGTACATTACACCATAATAATACCCCCACACAGTGAAGTTAAAATTCAAAAGATAAAAATTCCAGAACTGCTGTAAACTGCTCCCCTGTATTCCTGGCTGATCAGCCTGTTCTAATAATTTTATCTGGTATATGTTACTATGTTGGTGCTTCAAATAGGCAACATATGGGTGTACTAGATCACTTACATCAAGTAATTCATATTTGTGACATGTCAGCTTATATAAGGCCATTTTTCGGTTGTTGACATTGTAGTTTATATCGGGTGTCAACCTGCCCCCATTACACGTCATAGTCACGTAGCATACCATTTAGACATCGCCCATGCTAGTAACCTGTAGGATGCTGTATATTACCACTCTCACCACATTTAGGATTGTATCGCACCCGCCCATTGACACGTAACAGCTATGTATCAATATGACAGCGCCAAGGTCAGTAACCTATGGGGCACCCAGCCTTATTTTACACCCACATTATTGGCTTAATATTGTTACTCAGTTAATTTCTTCTCACACACCTATGATGACGATTTTCATTTATTTTTCCCACAGCTTTAAAATATGTTTTTTTACACAGATTAATACTAATAACCTCCCCCAAAGGTAAGACAAACTACAATGTTTATTGCATTTCCTTGAGAATGTTCTATAAAGATAATAAAGCTAATGGAGGGAGATTGCTCTGAGTAATATAGAACTATTTAAAAATTGATATAACTAACACTGCAGTTGGTAAATAGGGCATGATGTGGAATATGCCCCTTGCACAGATGCCTGTGTTAATTTTGACACATCTAAAAACTCTTATAAACCATAAGGTGACTTGTATCATTAAAATATATAGGATCAATGAAATATATATTTCCAACAATGGCTTAAGCTACTGAGAACTCCCTCTAGAGGGGGAGGATTGCCAGGTGTTAATTTTCTTGCATTACAATTGGTAAGGCTTGTTTGTGTATTTAAAGGCTATTCATAGCTTAGATTGTATGCCTGATGAAACAGCGTTTTGAAGCACCGAAAAACGCGTTGTAATTTGTAAGGAGGGCTGCTAGCATTCCCTACCTTCTGGTTCCAATGTTTCATACCTTGATTTTTAATAAATTTTCTTTTAACAATTTTATTTCCTTGGAACCTTGCCTTACTTGCCTACCAATCACCTACCACTCCCTTAGGGAGTCTCTGACTGCACTAACTGCAGCACCTCTACAACATACTTTTGCACTTTTAAGTTACTGGGTCCCCAGTGCCCCAGGGTTCCTGAGTTCCAGTGTTCCTGCCACCGGTTGGATCAGTGAGCTGGGTTGCTGTCAAATATTCAGCCTGCTTCTGATAGCACTGTCTGAGTGCTCTTCACAAATGTGAGTACCCTGATTAGGGTTTATATACTGATACCATTCTGTTTTATTACTGGTACACACAGGCGCCCTGTCTGTTTCCTTTTCCCCAGATCTGATGTTACTATGTTCCTGTATTCAGACTGATCAGTGAGCTGGGTTGCTGTCAAATATCCAGCCTGCTTCTGATAACACTGTCTGAGTGCTCTTCACAAATGTGAGTACCATGATTGGGGTTTATATACTAATACCACTCTATTTTATTAGTGGTACACCCTGTCTGTTTCCTTTTCCCCAGATCTGATGTTGCTATGTTCCTGTATTCAGACTGATCAGTGAGCTGGGTTGCTGTCAAATATCCAGCCTGTGCCTAATAGCACTGTCTGAGTGCCCCCTATTAAGAGTTAGTCCCCCTCAACTTCTCTATCACCCTATTTCAATTTATTTTTGGACAACAAAATGTAATATATTTACAAGGTGTTTTATGTTCCTGAAAGGATATCAGCTTTCTAAAATGTGACATGAAGCAACTCCATGGTCAACCATAATTTACTTCATATTTTGGAGGAGGAAGAAAATAAATGACCCAAAAACAAGATGGCCTATAATAAGCCAGCGGACGTTATCTATGTTCAACACTTTAGATGATTTAATATTCAACAGTTTTCAAGTTGACATGAAAAGTCTGTTATTTCAGATAGAAATCTATTAACTAGACGCATAAGCTACTTAATTAAACATATGAAGTACCTCACTTTCTTAAGTGAGTCATTAATTAAAGCATGAATCTGTCAGAAAATGTACATGGCTGAGATTATACCATCTTCATAAAGCATTTGTTAATTGGTGCTAAAAATAATATAAAAAATCCTAGTTTAGAGGAAATAAAATAAGTGAAAGTTGTGTCTTATGATAAGATTTATAATTCCTAATATATTGTGACCTTAGTGTGATATGGCACAAAATGTGATAATTCCCTCCAGACTAATGTCTTATAGTAAATAATATTTTTTTAATATATTTTTGTGATGCTACATAAAAAGCTATTACTCTAAAACATTGTAGATAGTAAAAAAATATTTAAAATTATTAAATGATATTTTTAATGGAACAATTAAAGGGTCATGAAACATTATTTTTTATTTCCTGATTGTGATTTTAAACAACTATCCCATTTACTTCTGTTATCCAAATTGCTTTGTTATTTGGTATCCTTTGTTAAAAAGCATAATTGGATAGTCTCAGGAGCTGCTTCTCTGTCTGAATCATGAAAGAAAAATCCTGGGTTTCATATCCCTTTAAATTACAAGTGACTTGCAAGTTCATGTTTTTTATTGTTACACAAACAAAAAAAATCTCTTTTGCTGCTGCTCCATTATTATTATTGTTTATTTATAAAGCAGCAACATTTTACAAAGCACTATACAGAAGTTCATTACAATCATGAGGCTATAATACAATAACAACTTATGATGTGACATTGTGTAAGACTATACAATGTAAATGACTATACTTACAATGACAAGCATAAGTAAAAGGAGAGGAGTCTGCGCGGAAGCTTTTTTTATTGTTTGCCTGTTTAGAACCTCACGCTACTATACAAGGTTTAGTGGTGCCACGTTCCATTCATTTGCGGCAAAATAACTTATTTCCCATCTGGGTGGCGGCAATGGTTGCTTTCTATAGATGATTTTTGCAGGATTAGCAATTTCAAGAGGGTGGTTTCCTATATGAATTCTACTGTGAAATCCAAGGTCCCAGGCACGAGTTTCTAGTTGGGAGTGGGAACAAACTGAGTATCTTAGAGTAACAGAAGTTATACCGGCACAGGATGTAAATTCAGCTGGGTAATTGCACTATCAAGTGCTTCACTTATCTGAGTGAAAATCTTTCTGCTACATTAACTTGGTTCTGCATTATTACCCTCTGGGAAACCTTCTTTTTTTATTTTACTTCATGACTAGTATCATTTTGTAAAAATGCAGTTCTTTATAATAATCCTTACTTGTGCCTTTTTTGGTTAAATTGTTATTTAGTTTAATACATACTTTGGTACATGATTAATATCTTAACTGATATGAAACTTATTATAAATAACTGGCTAAAAATAAAACTCCCCCCCCCTCCCTTTGTCCTCCATGTTGAAGTAGAAATTTATTTATTTTCTAGTATGATTTTGATTCCTAATTTGCTCAGTTTCTTTTGGGATATACCACTTTTTTCTCTAAGACCGCTGCTTCTTAACTTACATTTCTGGTGAGCCAGAAACTTTGGCCATAAATCTACCCCAAATAGTTCCATATCTCCTACTTTTTATTATACGACAATCCAACACCACTGGAACTTTTAATTAAGTAGGACTGCTACTTTTGCTGATCTCACAAGTACAGAGACATAATGTTATGTATATGCATGTTCTCTTTTCTAGTCTAGGTTGTGTTGCCTACTGTTTATTAAAGGACATTTTACGAATATGATTTGGGAACTATAAATTAGTTAGAAGGTTTTCTGTATTAACCAAGATACTGGTTATCTTGTATTAAAGGGACATAATACTCATAAGCTAAATCACTTGAAACTGATGCAGTATAACTGTAAAAAGCTGACAGGAAAATATCACCTGAGCATCTCTATGTAAAAAAAGGGAGATATTTTACCTCACAATCTCCTCAGCTCAGCAGAGTAAGTTCTGTGTAAAAAATTATACTCAGCTGCAGCCCAGTTGCAGGTAAAAAAAAAATAAAAAAATGAAGAAATGAACAGCAGCCAATCAGCATCAGCAGTGCTGAGGTCATGAACTATTTTACTGTGATCTCATGAGATTTGACTTAACTCTCATGAGATTTCATTGTAAACTTCCTTACACTGAATAGGGAAATAACATGAGAGTGCACGAGGCTCAACCCTTCGGCTGTCCCGGGACAGACATACTGATTTGCTGCTTAGAAGTCCTTTACAATGGGATGTGGTTACTGAGAAACTTTTGAGGTAAAATATCTTTCTTTTTCACATAAAGATGTTCAGGTGATATTTTGTAGTCAGCTTTTTACAGCTATACTGCATCACTTTCAAGTGTTTAAACATTTGGATATTATGGCCCATTAACCTTGATGTCATATTTTGTATGTACTATTGTTGGGGGGGGGGGGGGGGGCTGTTTTATCTTTAACCCCTTCGAAACCAGGAATTTCAGAGAAGAACTTGCCCTAAATACTAAAAAAAATTAGCATTTTTGCTGTCACTCCATTTAAACAGAAATAGAGAGAGGTATTGATCTAGGCTATAGTGGGAGGTGCCCACTAGGGGCTGAGGCAGGAGGTGCCACTGGAGGCCGAGACTGGATACAGGCATGCTATGTGGCAGGATACAGGCAGGCTGCGTGACAGGATACAGGTAGGCTTTGTGGCAGGATACAGGCAGGCTGCGTGCCAAGATACAGGTAGGCTGTGTGGCAGGATACAGGCAGGCTGCGTGACAGGATACAGGTAGGCTGTGTGGCAGGATACAGGCAGGCTGCGTGACAAGATACAGGCAGGCTGTGTGGCAGAATACAGGCAGGCTGGTACAGACAGGCAGGGTGGCAGGATACAGGCAGGCTCTGTGGCAGGATACATGCAAATAAGGCAGACATAAGGCAAGGTAAAGTCTGGGCAAAAGATGAAAAAATCAGAGAAAATTATCCACCATTCACCACAACAAAAGGGAAATACAAAAGCAGAAATGGTAGGGAAAAGCCAGTAGATCAGTCATCTGGTTCAGGCAAATTCACAAATATGAATTGGCTCTATGTCAGGTCAAGAAGAGAATTGTGGAGCAGCCTTTTATAGGAGAGCTGATTGCCAAACTACCTGCAGCTGACAAGCAGGTGGAGCTAGAGAGCAATCCATTGCAGGTAACGGCTGTGAACCAGGAGACCCAGGCTCAAATTCGGTTCATATCCAACTGGAGCACTGATCATGCATATGTGTATATACACACACACACATATATATATATATATATATATATATATATATACACACACATATATATATCTATATATACACACACATATATATATACAGTATATACACACACACACATATATATATATATATATATATATATATATATATATATATATATATATATATATGATAGAAATAAAAGAGATCAGCGCTAGAAGTTTATGAGTGTGCTGTTGGTCTTAATATATCTTCCCATCCACTACTGGAAAATATATGTATATGCAGGACCCTTGCTAGTTAAGCATCAAACAGTCTCATTCAGTCAAGTGTGGCAAGTCTATGGATGTATATTATTCATTAATATCCACAATGCTAGTTCCTGTGTGCTGTGGAGGAGTAGGCTGCTCGTCTGAGAGAAGAAGAAAGATCCCCCGCAGGGCAAGGTTCCTCTTAGTGATCTAGAAGAGTGTGAGACAAAACAAGCGCCCAGAGGCACACTTCGTGTAGTACGTTTAGATAAATAACTTATACTTTAACAGTTGGAAAAAATCCGCTCTCACCTGATTCAACCTCAGCTTATGAGGTATGTAATAAGCGCTTCTGTTTATATACTCAGGTCTCGTATCGTCCTCCTATAGGTCCTCAGGTCTCCAGTTCCTCCTTGAAGTCTGCAGAGTGTTCCTGGAGCTCTGCAGCCTATATTTAGAAGGGGACTAGGGCATAGGAGTATGATAGTGTGTACTGTTTAAAATATACAACTACCAGGTAATAGGGATAAAAACAGGTGTTTATTTATATATATATACACACAAAGAAATATCGTTTTTAACAGTACAAGATAAAAACCCCTACAGGTGTTTCTTTGTAGGAGAAGAGAGAGAAATATTCCACGTTTAGCAGAAAAACACTATAGAGCTGTAGTCATACAGGTGTTACATCCAGCATGCAGTGCTAGAAACACAAGTGACTAAATTGCTCTGATAAATATATAAACAAGTATGGAGCACCAAAGGATATTCGCAGATCTGCTTATATAAATAGATATTAAAGCAGTCCAATCCTTTATGCAGCTCCGTGTAGGTGTATAGGCACAGCGTGCAATGTCAGCGTGTGGCGGGGGGCGGAGCCTAACGCGTTTCGTAACCAATGGGTTACTTCATCAGAGGTGTGGGCCGCCCCCCTACCTTGGCAGGATACAGGCAGGCTGCGTGCCAAGATACAGGTAGGCTGTGTGGCAGGATACAGGCAGGCTGCGTGACAGGATACAGGTAGGCTGTGTGGCAGGATACAGGCAGGCTGCGTGACAAGATACAGGCAGGCTGTGTGGCACAATACAGGCAGGCTGGTACAGACAGACAGGGTGGCAGGATACAGGCAGGCTCTGTGGCAGGATACATGCAAATAAGGCAGACATAAGGCAAGGTAAAGTCTGGGCAAAAGATGAAAAAATCAGAGAAAATTATCCACCATTCACCACAACAAAAGGGAAATACAAAAGCAGAAATGGTAGGGAAAAGCCAGTAGATCAGTCATCTGGTTCAGGCAAATTCACAAATATGAATTGGCTCTATGTCAGGTCAAGAAGAGAATTGTGGAGCAGCCTTTTATAGGAGAGCTGATTGCCAAACTACCTGCAGCTGACAAGCAGGTGGAGCTAGAGAGCAATCCATTGCAGGTAACGGCTGTGAACCAGGAGACCCAGGCTCAAATTCGGTTCATATCCAACTGGAGCACTGATCATGCATATGTGTATATACACACACACACATATATATATATATATATATATATATATACACACACATATATATATCTATATATACACACACATATATATATACAGTATATACACACACACACATATATATATATATATATATATATACACATATATATATCTATATATACACACACATATATATATATACAGTATATATACACACACACACATATATATATATATATACACAAGCCAAAGTAGGAAGCAATCGCCTGCATATTTAATCCTTAAACAAAATTTTATTGTACCAACACAGTAGACCTCTAATCATATACATATTTAGACATGTGTATGTCTAACACCTGAGACCTCATCTCTTTGAGCCCATTATAACTTAAGCAATATATTTTCTTTAATAATTGTTATTAGATAGTGTTATTGTGAGTGTAACTGTTCTCTGTAATGTATTTTTCATGTGTTTTGTGACACTTTTTTTTGTTTTGCAAAACAGTTAACCAGAGCTCTGAGGTTGCAGTAATCATTCTAGTGTAAATCGCGAATGTGCTCATGTGTTCGCATTTACATTCAACCTGTAATACAAGTGCAAAAGAAGGAAAAACGGCTGCACACAGCAGTTAGTAATAAGTTAAAAAATAATAACTTTTAATGAAAAAATAGTAAAAACAAGGTACAAAGATTCAGCAATAGCGAGACATTTTAATTTAGTACACATGACCCATTTATCACATATGACAGTTAAAGTGATTGATAGGATTTATTCCCCTGTAAGGGGTGGAAACAAACATAAAATATTGTTAAAACGTAAACTATATTGGATACACAAATTGAAACCATTACCCATATGGGACTCAATAGGGAATGGGACATGTCATACTTTTTTGACTAGTTACATTTTAAACAATTTTAAAAAAAATTTAAAAATTTAAAATAGATCACTTTATGAGTCCTAAAACCCTCAGTTTTGAGGTTTGGGACCAATTTTCAAGATCTATAAAATTAACAAGGAGAGTGGTTTGGTAGGGTTGATCAATAAGGTGTTTAATATGTAGAATAATACTTATCTACTGTTTTGTAACTATATAGTTTATCTGTGACTCTTGAGCGCTTTCTTATAAATATGTATATCTGTTCATATTGATATATGCATGTGAAAATGTGTGTATATATATATATATATATATATATATATATATATATATATATATATATATATATATATATGCATTTTTGACCTTATTGCATACAGATATTAAAAATGATATTAAAAGGCAGCCTCTTAATAGGGGATATTAGCCTTTATATGAGTCTTTATATTAATACAGACATTGGCCAGTTTTTATAGGTCATATATTTCTGTCAGAATTATTTTGTTTAAGCTGTTTAAGCCATTTAGATTATTTGTACGTACATAGGTTTTTTCTCCCAATATTATTTGTACCCAAGTTTTTAACTTATGAAAGGTGTATTTCAGACAATTTTTACCTTAATTGTACAGGTTTTGCGATTGGATATTGTCCCTTTAAATAGTAGGGGTGATATTATGAACGTTAGTCCTATGATTAAGTGCCGAGTGTAGGCACGAAACATGTTAGGATGTTCATTTCTGCATCCTCCATGTACCTTGTTTTTACTATTTTTTCATTAAAAGTTATTATTTTTTAACTTATTACTAACTGCTGTGTTTGTCTTGTGGAAGTGTTCAAGGTGTTCTTACTAACCAGCTCGGTTCTCAATTTTGGAACATTTGTAAGTGATTCACTTTTCCTTATTTGCTCAGTCTTTCAAGACCGCATTTATGCCAAAGAAAACATTGATTTGAATCATATCGGCATTTTTTAGCAGTGAGTTAATGGTGTATTCGTTTGATGTTATGGTATAACGTACAAACAGGAAACGACAGTTGATGTTAAGCTTGGCTGGACATTACATGCATCATTAACCATTTAAACACTTTGCAGCAGTCATAACAAGTGGGATATATATATATATATATATATATATATATATATATATATATAAGGATTCATTGCAAGGGTTATAGTGGTGTGAAGCCGTATATAAGAGGGGTTCTGCAGTTATTTTGGGTACGAGGTTTATGCAGTCCAATAGGTTTTAATTAACACCATTCTAAGTAAAACCATGGTAAAAGAGGGTACCAGTTCACACAAATCTTTCCTTAATGTGCAATATCGTCAGAGTTATTTTGACAACTTTTTAATACAGCAGAGCACACAAGCAGTGGCCCTAGTGATCTTAAAGGTCAGTTCATACAACTTGAGAGACTGTTACTAACAGATTTAAGATTAATGTGGGACGTAGTCTCATTTAATCATTACATTAGAGCAAAGAAAGTACAGAGGGGGTTAAGAATAAAAAAGCATCCCTCATTTGACCTGGAAGACCCAGCTCTCCAATTGGAATGGAATGAAGCCCTAACTGAGTGCTCATTAACTCTTATGAATATTGTCATAAAAAGCAAAACTTGCAAAAGAGATAAATTAAAACAAAAAATAGACAATATTAAAATGGACTTAAAAGCACACAAATCAGATACTAAATATTGGGAATATAAAGGTAATTTAAAGTCCAAAATACAAAACACAGATGAAGAATTGGTGCAGAGGAAAGGAAATAAGACATGGAAGACTACATGAATAACAAAGTCTACAACTGGTCACGGTTTCAAAATAGACCCAGGAGGAAATCATTTCATAACAAGGGGTGCAATAAGGCCCAACAATCCCACAGTGATGATTCCAAGGCGAATACTTTAAAGCCTATTTTGAAGCACAAGTCCAACTGAAAGGTGGCTTTTTCCTCCACGGATACATCTGACCAGGATTCTTATACTTCAGATGGTAGTGGGGTTTCTTTACCGTCTGCAGTCAGAAATGTCTCCTCTCCTCCATCCTCTCCTCCTTCTTCCTCCTCTACTTCTACTTCTATCTCCCTTTCCTCCTGCCCCCTCTTGTCGTTACAGGTACTAAGTGATAGCGACACAGATGAAGAGGAAGCTCCAGTGGTACGCCCTAAAGATAAAGCTGTACCCTAAATCCCTTTAGGAAACGCACCAGGAGGGCAGGCAGAAGAAACAAGAAAATCGGCCAGGAAACAGAAGTCCAATCTGAAGGACTTACAGTCTTAAATCTGTCCCCAACCAATACTTTTTCGGCATTTAGAACTTTAATAGACATTAACAAATTTGTTAGAAAATTGACTTTGAAAAGATTTTTTAAATTGCAAGAGGAACAACAAAGTCATGACAATACTGTAACACATCACATGAATATTAATATTAACAATGACATGAATTATACATGTGATAAGGATGTGAACCCAGTTGACTTCAAATTCGGTGATTTCATGACATTAAATGAATTAAAATGCAATGAGGACATACATGGTCCTAGTGATCATGATATACCGTCACCTAATAGGAAGCCATCAGATTTTTACCCAACCAATTACAGGGGTCAGTCTATTAACCTTTTTCAAAGAAGAGTATAAAAAGAACTGTTAGACTTAGAGACTATCACTAAAGGGCATAGTGTTAATTCCAATTTATCAAAGGCAGAGAAAGCAGCACTTCAGAAGCTGAAGTCCAATGATAAAATTGTCATTAGGGCTTCAGATAAGGGGGGGTAACGTGGTCATTTTAGATAAGGACTACTATATAAACGAAGCTAAGCACCAATTGTCAGATATTAAGACATACAAGAAACTAGACAGAAATCCCACCCAACTATTTAAATCTAAGCTCCTTAATATTATTGAACAGGGCATAGCCTTGGGGATCTTTTCAGAAGATCAAGCAAAATCTTTGATTCCAACTTATCCACTGGTACCTAGATTCCATCACGTACCAAAAACCCACAAAGATATTATTTCTCCTCCGTGTCGACCGATTATTTAGGGTATTGGCTCTATGTTTGAGCCGCTATCCAAATGGGTCGACTCGGTTCCTCAACCCTTAGTCAAGAACCTCAATAGTTATCTAAGGGATTCCACCCATCTTATTAATTGTCTACAGAATACATTATGGTATGACAATTACAGATGGGTGGTTGTGGATGCAACAGCCCTTTTTTTCAAGCATTCCACATACATTGGGGATTAAAGCAATTAGTTATTTCTTGAACACAGCTACACAATATTCAGTAGAATTTTAAAATTTTTTGTGTGAAATAATTGAATTTTTACTCAAACATAATTTCTTTATGTTTGACAATGATTATTTCTTGCAAATTTGTGGCACAGCGATGGGGGCAAAATTTGCCCCCTCGTTTGCCAATTTATTTGTAGCTTGGTGGGAAGATATGTATCTATACACTATGCTTAATCCATTTGCTAATCAGATTATAAAGTATATGAGATTCATAGATGATTTAATATTCATTGCACAAGAACCTTTTGATATGACTAACGGCTAGATTTAGAGTTCTGCGGCCAAAGGGGTGCGTTAGCTACGCGTGTATTTTTTCCCCCGCACCTTTTAAATACCGCTGGTATTTAGAGTTCTCTGAAGGGCTGCGTTAGGCTCCAAAAAGGGAGCGTATAGCATAATTTACCGCCACTTCAACTCTCAATACCAGCGGTGCTTACGGACGTGGCCAGCTTCAAAAACGTGCTCATGCACAATTCCCCCATAGGAAACAATGGGGCAGTTTGAGCTGAAAAAAAAAACCTAACACCTGCAAAAAAGCAGCGTTCAGCTCCTAACGCAGCCCCATTGTTTCCTATGGGGAAACACTTCCTAAGTCTGCACCTAACACCCTAACATGAACCCCGAGTCTAAACACCCCTAACCTTACAGTAATTAATGCCTAATCTGCCGACCCCGCTATCGCTGACCCCTGTATATTATTTTTAACCCCTAATCTGCCACTCCGTACACCGCCGCAACCTACATTATCCCTATGTACCCCTAATCTGCTGCCCCTAACACCGCCGACCACTACATAATATTTATTACCCCCTAATCTGTCCCCCCCCAACGTCGCCGCTACCTACCTACAATTATTAACCCCTAATCTGCCGACCGGACCTCACCGCTACTATAATAAATGTATTATCCCCTAATCCGCCTCACTCCCGCCTCAAAAACCCTATAATAAATAGTATTAACCCCTAATCTGCCCTCCCTAACATCGCCGACACCTAATTTCAAGTATTAACCCCTAATCTGCCGACCGGACCTTGCCGCTACTCTAATAAATGTATTAACCCCTAAAGCTAAATCTAACCCTAAACCTAACACCCCCACTAAGTTAAATATAATTTTATTCTAACAAAATAAAATAATTCTTATTAAAAAAAATTATTCCTATTTAAAGCTAAATACTTACCTGTAAAATAAACCCTAATATAGCTACAATATAAATGAAAATTATATTGTAGCTATTTTAGGATTTATATTTATTTTACAGGCAACTTTGTATTTATTTTAGCCAGGTACAATAGCTATTAAATAGTTATTAACTATTTAATAGCTACCTAGTTAAAATAATTACAAAATTACCTGTAAAATAAATCCTAACCTAAGTTACAATTAAACCTAACACTACACTATCAATAAATTAATTAAATAAACTATCTACAATTATCTATAATTAAATCAACTAAACTAAATTACAAAAAAACAAACACTAAATTACAAAAAAACAACAACACTAAATTACAAAAAATAAAAAAAGATTACAAGAATTTTAAACTAATTACACCTACTCTAAGCCCCCTAAAAAAATAACAAAGCCCCCAAAATAAAAAAATGCCCTACCCTATTCTAAAATAAAAATGAAACAGCTCTTTTACCTTACCAGCCCTTAAAAGGGCCTTTTGCGGGGCATGCTCCAAAGAAAACAGCTCTTTTGCATTTAAATAAACATACAATACCCCCCCCAACATTACAACCCACCACCCACATACCCCTTATCTAACCCAAACACCCCTTAAAAAACCTAACACTAAGCCCCTGAAGATCTTCCTACCTTATCTTCACCACGCCGGGTATCACCGATCCATCCAGAAGAGGCTCCAAAGTCTTCCTCCTATCCGGCAAGCAGAGGTCCAGAAGAGGGTCCAAAGTCTTCCTCCTATCCGGCAAGAAGAGGACATCCAGACCGGCAAACATCTTCATCCAAGGCGGCATCTTCTATCTTCTTCCATCCGGCGCTGAGCGGGACCATCTTGAAGCAGCCGACGTGGATCCATCCTCTTCTAACGACGTCCTAAGTCCGAATGAAGGTTCCTTTAAGGGACGTCATCCAAGATGGCGTCCCTCGAATTCTGATTGGCTGATAGGATTCTATCAGCCAATCGGAATTAAGGTAGGAAAAATCTGATTGGCTGATTGAATCAGCCAATCAGATTCAAGTTCAATCCGATTGGCTGATCCAATCAGCCAATCAGATTGAGCTTGCATTCTATTGGCTGATCGGAACAGCCAATAGAATGCGAGCTCAATCTGATTGGCTGATTGGATCAGCCAATCCAATTGAACTTGAATCTGATTGGCTGATTCAATCAGCCAATCAGATTTTTCCTACCTTAATTCCGATTGGATGATAGAATCCTATCAGCCAATCAGAATTCGAGGGACGCCATCTTGGATGACGTCCCTTAAAGGAACCTTCATTCGGACTTAGGACGTCGTTAGAAGAGGATGGATCCGCGTCGGCTGCTTCAAGATGGTCCCGCTCCGTGCCAGATGGAAGAAGATAGAAGATGCCGCTTGGATGAAGATGTTTGCCGGTCCGGATGTCCTCTTCTTGCCAGATAGGAGGAAGACTTTGGACCCTCTTCTGGACCTCTTCTTGCCGGATAGGAGGAAGACTTCGGAGCCTCTTCTGGACGGATCGGTGATACCCGGCGTGGTGAAGATAAGGTAGGAAGATCTTCAAGGGCTTAGTGTTAGGTTTTTTAAGGGGTGTTTGGGTTAGATTAGGGGTATGTGGGTGGTGAATTGTAATGTTGGGGGGGTATTGTATGTTTATTTAAATGCAAAAGAGCTGTTTTCTTTGGGGCATGCCCCGCAAAAGGCCCTTTTAAGGGCTGGTAAGGTAAAAGAGCTGTTTAATTTTTATTTTAGAATAGGGTAGGGCATTTTTTTATTTTGGGGGTCTTTGTTATTTTTTTAGGGGGCTTAGAGTAGGTGTAATTAGTTTAAAATTCTTGTAATCTTTTTTTATTTTTTGTAATTTTGTGGGGGTTTTTTTGTAATTTAGTGTTTGTTTGTTTTTTTAATTTAGTTTAGTTGATTTAATTGTAGATAATTGTAGATAGTTTATTTAATTAATTTATTGATAGTGTAGTGTTAGGTTTAATTGTAACTTAGCTTAGGATTTATTTTACAGGTAACTTTGTAATTATTTTAACTAGGTAGCTATTAAATAGTTAATAATGATTTAATAGCTATTGTACCTGGTTAAAATAAATACAAAGTGGCCTGTAAAATAAATATAAATCCTAAAATAGCTACAATATAATTATTATTTATATTGTAGCTATATTAGGGTTTATTTTACAGGTAAGTATTTAGCTTTAAATAGGAATAATTTTTTTTAATAAGAATTATTTTATTTCATTAGAATAAAATTATATTTAACTTAGGGGGGTGTTAGGGTTAGGGTTAGACTTAGCTTTAGGGGTTAATACATTTATTAGAGTAGCGGCGAGGTCTGGTCGGCAGATTAGGGGTTAATACTTGAAGCTAGGTGTCGGCGATGTTAGGGAGGGCAGATTAGGGGTTAATACTATTTATTATAGGGTTTTTGAGGTGGGAGTGAGGCGGATTAGGGGTTAATACATTTATTATAGTAGCGGTGAGGTCCGGTTGGCAGATTAGAGGTTAATAAGTGTAGGTAGGTAGTGGCAGCATTGGGGGGGCAGATTAGGGGGTAATAAATATTATGTAGGGGTCAGCGATGTTAGGGGCAGCAGATTAGGGGTACATAGGGATAATGTAGGTTGCGGCGGTGTGCGGTAGGCAGATTAGGGGTTAAAAAATTTTAATAGAGTAGCGGCGATGTGGGGGGCCTCGGTTTAGGGGTACATAGGTAGTTTATGGGTGTTAGTGTACTTTAGAGCACAGTAGTTAAGAGCTTTATGAACTTATGGCTTTTCTCTGTGGCTGGAGTCTTGTCGTTAGAGTTCTAACGCTCACTTCAGCCAAGACTCTAAATACCGGCATTAGAAAGATCCCATTGAAAAGATAGGATACGCAAATGGCGTAGGGGGATCTGCGGTAAGGAAAAGTCATGGCTGGAAAGTGAGGTTTAGACCCTTTCCTGACTGACTCTAAATACCAGCGGGCGGCCAAAACCAGCGTTAGGACCCCCTAACGCTGGTTTGGACGGCTAACGCAGAACTCTAAATCTAGGCGTAAGTTTTTTAGAATATTTGAATACCAATGAACTGAACATAAGATTCACTGGGGAAATACATTTACACACAGCTTGTTTCTTGGATCTCACACTTACAGGCATTGCTGATATTTGTGTTATATTAACAGATACATATCGAAAGCCCACAGCGGGCAACACTATTTTGCATGCTAAATCTTGTCATCCCCCCCATCTCATACGTTCTATACCAAGGGCACAGTACATCCGCATGAGAAGGAATACCAATTTTGATGATAACTTTTTTACTCAGTCTAGAGAACTTACTAATAGACTTATTTTAAGAGCATATACGGATAGGGACTTACAAAAATCTTTTGATAGTGTGAAACAAAAAAAGCAACTAGATGTTATTTATACTAAAAAGGAGAAAAAAGATTTCTCCAAAGATACGATGGTATTTACCCCAGAGTACTCAAGACAATTAAATGACATTTGCAAAATATTGAAGAAGAATCTTTACATCTTGAGGGATGATGAACTCTTCAAGTGATGTCCATCAAACTTGCAAGTTTGTTTCTAAAAATCCACCCACTCTAGCAACTAGGCCAGCTCCCAGTATGTTTAATAAGAAATGCATTACAGGCAGCGACTGGCTTAAGAAAACAGGAGACAAAGTCACGCAAGCAGTTTATAGGAGATGCACAGAGCACAATGTATTCAGCACAGTGTATTCAAAGTGGACGGAGACACCGGCTTAATCCATCTACAATCTCCACTCTTCACCTGCCACACTGCTAACAAACCCCCTCAGTGTTACCTGACTTTGGCAGCAAAGGACAATACCTCTCTTCAGTGGCGGCTGACCTGGATTCTGTAGAGACGAGGACCACAATATGAACGCAACCATCAGTCTCTTTCCTCTCTTCGGTGTTGCCAGTAGCGGGTGCAGGACTTACTTCCGGAAGTGACGTGGATGCCTCCGGTCTCCGTTTCAGCTCCGCTCTCACTTGAATATCCGATCCAGGCTCTTAGGTAAACACTTCGAGTATGCTCAATCCTGCGTACTGGGACAAGAAGACAAGGGCTCCTCATAACCCTCAAAGATAATTAAAGAAAAAAGAAACAGTCCCAGAGGTACGCTTGTAATAAAAAATCTTGTGTACTTTATTCCATATTCGTTAAAACAGCATAAGATCCAAATAAAAGTGTAAGAATGGGTCTAACGCGTTTTGGCTAGCTGTTGCCGTATTCATAGACCATAACTTATGACCACTCATTATACCTTACATAGGCCTTCAATTAACCTATTAATTATCTTTACCTGTTTCATTAACAAGTTGATTCCTGACATCTGAAATTACACAGGAAGCGTTTCTTAACTGCAAACAACTAAATGTCCTATGAACTGCTCGATTACTATCTGCAGATAGTGAAACTCATGTATATTAAAAATCTCCATATCGTATACATGAAAACTGATAAGTATGATTAAGTATATAATATTGAATAAAGTTTACACTTAACATACAGAGCTACATAGAATTATATATACACAACCTATGCTTATGCTAAACATATATATGACATAAACATATGCATATACACATATATCTATAGTGAGGAAACCCTTCATATAATTTTAGCAATAAAAGCAAAGTTAGATTAATTAGCTATGACTCTAATCTTATGTAAAGCTCCTTTTTTATATTGCAGGTATTAACACTTTACACAAACTTTATCAAATAATACAGATCTCTTATTCAATGTATCACCATTCACATTACTTCTTAGTTAAATTCACATCATTTGAAGATACAATAACATACAGAGACCTAATAGATTACTACCATCAGTTCTATTCAAATTTCACATTACTATATCTATATATATATACACAAATTATTCCCAAAAATGTACAAGGTCATATTCGGAATTATAACCTAAAGGGACCTGTGTTCTAAGTCTGAATATCCAATAGACCTCTTGTCTCCCTAGGATTTGAGATTTATCTCCACCTCTTTTGGGGGTCTTAACAGCTTCTATTATATTCCAGCTAAAATATTTAACTGATTGATTGTGCTCATAGATGAAATGTCTGCTTATCTCTGAGCATGGGACTTTATTTCTAATATACCCCAAATGCTCTCTTATGCGTGTTCTCACATCACGTGTAGTGAGACCCACGTATTGACCCTTACAGAGTTTACATTCTGCTAAGTATATTACAAAGCACAAACTGCAATTCACACATCCCTGTATATCAAACATTTCTCCTGTCACGTGTGATGTAAATGTATTGGTTACATTGTGATATTCACACGCTTTACAGCGGCTACTGCTGCATCTATAACTACCATTATGCTTTAACCATGAACTGTCATGAACATTTTGTGTCTTGCTTTTTAGCATACTTCGTGATAATATATTAGCCAATGTGTTACTTTTAGAATAGACAAATTTACAACCATTACCAATAACCTCTTTTAAAATTTCATCCCCATACAAGATTGGGAGATATTTTTTAACAATACTACAGATTTCATTATACTGATTATAATATTTAGTAATGAATATAGGTCTTGTGTCTGCTCGCTTTTCCTTTCTTATTTGTAATAAATCATCTCTCTTGTAGTTATCAATCTCTTTTTTAATTTTTAAGACTTCACTCTTCTGATAGCCTTTTTCCATTAAACGTTCAGCTAGATCCTCACTTTCCTTGTGATAATCCTTTTCTCTTGAGCAATTTCTTTTTACTCGCATCATCTGACCTTTTATGATGCCCTTAAATACATGTTTAGAGTGACTACTTGCGGCGTATAGTAGGGCATTTCTTGCAATAGGTTTCCGATACAGGGTGGTATTAACACATCCCTTTCTTATTTCCCCAATCAGTGTGATATCTAGGAAGTTTATCTGTTCTCTATGCCATTCTTTAGTACATCTCAAACCCATGCTATTAGAGTTAAGAAAATCTGCAAATTCATCAGCTCTAGTTTCGTCACTTTCCCAAACCAATATAAGATCATCAATAAATTGTTTATATTCAATTATACACTTCTTAAAGGGATTATTATCATTATAGATATGTGTCTCATATGAGGGCCCAAAACGTGCCCCCATTGCCGTCCCTTGCTCTTGTATATAGTGGTCATTTTCAAAGGTAAAACTATTATGTTTTAAGAGAAACTCAATTACTTTCAACACATATAGCTTGAAATCCATATTCAATCTGGTGTCACAATCTAGATAATGCTCTATTGCTCGTAAACCTGTAGCATGTGGGATAGATGAATACAATGAAATGGCATCTATAGTTAGCCAACTAAAACCTTCCTTCCATTTTTGATCACGAAGAATATTTACAACATGGGTGGTATCTCTTATATGACTGCTGAGACTAAGAACATATGGCTGTAGAATATCATCCACCCATTCTGACAGATGCTCCAATAAGGAGCCATTACCCGACACAATAGGTCTTCCAAACCTTTGTGTGTCTTGGGTAGATGATAGAACACAACTGTTCTAAGATACTCAACATATAGATAGTCAAAAGTAGATTTATCAATAAAACCATTTCTTTTTCCTTCATTTAGGAGTTTAAGTAGTTGTTTTTGGAAGTCAACCGCTAACAAACCCCCTCAGTGTTACCTGACTTTGGCAGCAAAAGACAATACCTAAGAGCCTGGATCGGATATTCAAGTGAGAGCGGAGCTGAAACGGAGACCGGGAGGCATCCACGTCACTTCCGGAAGTAAGTCCTGCACCCGCTACTGGCAACGCCGAAGAGAGGAAAGAGACTGATGGTCCCGTTCATATCATGGTCGTCGTCTCTACAGAATCCAGGTCAGCCGCCCCTGAAGAGAGGTATTGTCCTTTGCTGCCGAAGTCAGGTAACACTGAGGGGGTTTGTTAGCAGTGTGGCAGGTGAAGAGTGGAGATTGTAGATGGATTAAGCCGGTGTCTCCGTCTGCTTTGAATTCACTGTGCTGAATACATTGTGCTCTGTGCATCTCCTATAAACTGCTTGCGTGACTTTGTCTATTGTTTTTTTTCTTATTCCTCATACATGCTTAACAGTTGCAGGAGTGCTTTAAGGTAAATGATTAATAAGAAAAAGGAAAAGAAAAAATTAAGTGCAATATAAAATGCTCATACAAGTAATAAATATATAAGGAAATATATCTAAAAGTTTCATTAAAGATATAAAGTACATTGACCGTTTTTTTCCTGTGCTGAAATGGAGGCTATAACTGACAAACACTTTTATTCACTGTGTACAGATGATGACTGGGACTTAGATAACATAGAGTTGGAATATCTTTCTAAAGTCTGTATTAAGAAAGCTAAACTAGGAGATCTGTTTGCTATGTTGGAGGACTATAAATTGAAAGAGTTAAGGTTGCGTATGGATAATTGGACACTTACAAGATATATAAATAAAGGAATGATACCACGTGGTCTAAGACTGCAAAAGTTACCTACATTTGAAACTGACAACCAAGAATTCATTATTGAATGGAATGACATCCTAACTGAGTGCTCCATTAGACTAACGGGACTTTTGGTTAAATATAAGACTGTCCAATTGCAAAAGTTAAAAAATGAAATATGTACCTTACAAAATGAAATGAGTAAATATAAAGAGGATGGAAAATATGAAAAGTTTGACACCATGCTCCATGAGACTATAGAAGCCACTAAACATAACATCATGAACACTAAATATTTTAAATATCAGAGAGATAGTAAGGATTATGCTAACAAGACTGTCTGTATATGGCGTAGAAGGTTTAGAATGGTTATGTGTACACCACAGAAAAATGTAACCCCAATTCCTATATCTGATAATGGTATAAACCAAGCTAAAAGTGAAGCTAGTGTTCCAGGGAAATCACAGTATAAAAGAAACAAGCGAAATAGGAAGAAAGTAAGCTTTGCTGTTGATAGGCAAGAATTCACTGATGAAGAGGGTTCTGCTTCAGGTACTGATTTCTCAGTTTCAGATGGTAGTTCAGCTTCAGATTGGGAAACCAGATCTGAGGAACAGAATAAGCAATCTGGAATCAGTAGCTGACACAGAAATACCAAATGAAAACATCAGTTTAGAGGGAGTTCAAACAGGTTTTATGGAACAGGTGCCAGGCCAAAAGATAAAGGACAGGCTGAGGTTTTTCAGGGAGGACCCAATATAACAAAGGGAGGAGGCCAACAAACGATTCTAAAAGATCAAAGAAATATCGAAAGAAAGCAGGAGAGATATCCTTTAAGGGAAAACAAACACAATCGAAAGTATGTCTAAATGCAGTAATTAACATATCTTCATATCGTCTGAGCGAGACTGAGCAAAGAGTTTTAAGCTATGGGCTAAATTTTTGTCCCTCCAAAGATTTTGGTCTATTTCAGACGATTTTAGATATGAACAAATTTGTGAGATCATTAACTTTAAGGAAACATTTTTTTCAGGAGAACCAGCACACAATAATAAAAGATGATCAAGTTGCTGGAGGAGTGAGTGACACGTTAAGTAATATGAATTTTCAGGATATGTGTTCCCGTAAAGATTTAGAACAACTCTCAGAAGGAGAGAATCCTATGGATAGTGGAAATGGTAATCGAATAAATAAGCATGATGGTTATAAATGTAGATCCAGTTTTTACCCCATACAATCTAGGGCTAAGCAATTGGAGCTATTCCAAAAAAGAGTAGTAGAAGATCTAACGGAATTGAATAAACAAAAAACTGGCAAAATGAAAACTAACAATTTAACTAAAAAAGAAAGGGATGCCCTTGGAGCTCTTGAAATGAATGATGACATCATCATTAAGAGAGCCAATAAGGGCAGTAGTGTTGTTGTTTGTGATAAGTCATGGTATATAATGGAAGCAAAGAGACAATTGGAAGATACTAATGTTTACAAAAAAGTCTCTTACAATCCACGCATTGACTTTCAAAAACAACTACTTAAACTCCTAAATGAAGGAAAAAGAAATGGTTTTATTGATAAATCTACATTTGACTATCTGTATGTTGAGTATCCTAGAACAGCTGTGTTCTATCATCTACCCAAGACACACAAAGGTTTGGAAGACATAAAGGGAAGACCTATTGTGTCGGGTAATGGCTCCTTATTGGAGCATCTGTCAGAATGGGTGGATGATATTCTACAGCCATATGTTCTTAGTCTCAGCAGTCATATAAGAGATACCACCCCATGTTGTAAATATTTTTCATGATCAAAAATGGAAGGAAAGTTTTAGTTGGCTAACTATAGATGCCATTTCATTGTATTCATCTATCCCACATGCTACAGGTTTACAAGCAATAGAGCATTATCTAGATTGTGACACCAGATTGAATATGGATTTCAAGCTATATGTGTTGAAAGTAATTGAGTTTCTCTTAAAACATAATAGTTTTACCTTTGAAAATGACCACTATATACAAGAGCAAGGGACGGCAATGGGGGCACGTTTTGCGCCCTCATATGCAAACCTTGTGATGGGATGGTTTGAGGAGACACATATCTATAATGATAATAATACCTTTAAGAAGTGTATAATTGAATATAAAAGATTCATTGATGATCTTATATTGGTTTGGGAAAGTGACGAAACTAGAGCTGATGAATTTGTAGATTTTCTTAACTCTAATAGCATGGGTTTGAGATGTACTAAAGAATGGCATAGAGAACAGATAAACTTCCTAGATATCACACTGATTGGGGAGATAAGAAAGGGATGTGTTAATACCACCCTGTATCGGAAACCTATTGCAGGAAATGCCCTACTATACGCCACAAGTAGTCACCCTAAACATGTATTTAAGGGCATCATAAAAGGTCAGATGATGCGAGAAAAATAAATTGCTCAAGAGAAAAGGATTATCACAAGGAAAGTGAGGATCTAGCTGAGCGTTTAATGGAAAGAGGCTATCAGAAGAGTGAAGTCTTAAAAATTAAAAAAGAGGTTGATAACTACAAGAGAGATGATTTATTACAAATAAGAAAGGAAAAACGAGCAGACACAAGACCTATATTCATTACTAAATATTCTAATCAGTATAATTAAATCTGTAGTATTGTTAAAAAATATCTCCCAATTTTGTATGGGGATGACATTTTAAAAGAGGTTATTGGTAATGGTTGTAAATTTGTCTATTCTAAAAATAACACGTTGGCTAATATATTATCACCAAGTATGCTAAAAAGCAAGACACAAAATGTTCATGACAGTTCATGGTTAAAGCATATTGGTAGTTATAGATGCGGCAGTAGCCGCTGTAAAGCGTGTGAATATCACAATGTAACCAATACATTTACATCACACGTGACAGGAGAAATGTTTGATATACAGGGATGTGTGAATTGCAGTTCGTGCTTTGTAATATACTTAGCAGAATGTAAACTCTTTAAGGGTCAATACGTGGGTCTCACTACACGTGAGGTAAGAACACGCATAAGAGTGCATTTGGGGGATATTAGAAATAAAGTCCCATGCTCAGAGTTAAGCAGACATTTCATCTATGAGCACAATCAATCAGTTAAATCTTTTAGCTGGAATATAATAGAAGCTGTTAAGACCCCCAAAAGAGGTGGAGATAAATCTCAAATCCTGGGGAGACAAGAGGTCTATTGGATATTCAGACTTAGAACACAGGTCCCTTTAGGTTATAATTCTGAATATGACCTTGTACATTTTTGGGAATAATTTGTGTATATATATATATATATATCTGTAATGTGAAATATGAATAGAACTGATGGTAGTAATCTATTAGGTCTTGTATCTTCAAATGATGTGAAGTTAACTAAGAAGTAATGTGAATGGTGATACATTGAATAAGAGATCTGTATTATTTGATAAAGTTTGTGTAAAGTGTTAATACCTGCAATATAAAAAAGGAGCTTTACGTAAGATTAGAGTCATAGCTAATTAATCTAACTTTGCTTTTATTGCTAAGAGTTTATGAAGGGTTTCCTCACTATAGATATACGTGTATATGCATATGTTTATGTCATATATATGTTTAGCATAAGCATAGGTTGTGTATATATAATGCTATGTAGCTCTGTATGTTAAGTGTAAACTTTATTCAATATTATATACTTAATCATACTTATCAGTTTTCATGTATACGATATGGAGATTTTTAATATACATGAGTTTCACTATCTGCAGATAGTAATCGAGCAGTTCATAGGACATTTAGTTGTTTGCAGTTAAGAAACGCTTCCTGTGTAATTTCAGATGTCAAGAATCAACTAGTTAATGAAACAGGTAAAGATAATTAATAGGTTAATTGAAGGCCTATATAAGGTATAATGAGTGGTCATAAGTTATGGTCTATGAATACGGCAACAGCTAGCCGAAACGCGTTAGTCCCATTCTTACACTTTTATTTGGATCTTATGTTGTTTTAACGATTATGTAATAAAGTACACAAGATTTTTTATTACAAGCGTACCTCTGGGACTGTTTCTTTTTTCTTTAATAAAACAGGCACACACAGATGTGGTGCGAAAATATGCATTACCTGTGGGGTAGTTAGTCAAGATGATACGTTTTCAAGCTTTGTGACCCGGGAGAAGTTTAAAGTTCATTTTTATGCTAATTGCAGAATAGAGTTTATTGTATACCTGTTGGAATGTACCCTATGTTCCCTTCAATATGTTGGTCAGATGACAAGGGAACTTAGATCATGGGTTAGGGAACATATTAATGATACAAAAAACTATAACAAAAAACTATAACAAAGATTCAGCAATAGCGAGACAATTTAATACACATGACCCATTTTCACATATGACAGTTAAAGTCATTGATAGGATTTATTCCCCTGTAAGGGGTGGAAACAAACATAAAATATTGTTAAAACGTGAATTGTATTGGATACACAAATTGAAAACCATTACCCCTATGGGACTCAATAGGGAATGGGACATGTTATACTTTTTTGATTAGTTCAATTTAAAAAAAAATTAAAAATTTAAAAAATTTAAAATAGATCACTTTATGAGACCTAAAACCCTCAGTTTTGAGGTTTGAGATCCAATTTTCAAGATCTATAAAATTAACAAGGAGAGTGGTTTGGTAGGGTTGTTTAATATGTAGAATAATACTTATCTACTGTTTTGTAACCATATAGTCTATCTGTGACCCTTGAGCGCTTTCTTCTAAATATGTATATCTGTTCATATTGATATATGCATGTGAAAATGTGTGTTTATATATATATATATATATATATGCATTTTTTACTTATTGCATACAGATATTAAAAGTGATATTAAAAGGCAGCCTCTTAATAGGGGATATTACCCTTTATATGAGTCTTTATATTAATACAGACATTGGCCAGTTTTTATAGGTCATATATTTATGTCAGAATTATTTTGTTTAAGCTGTTTAAGACATTTAGATTGTTTGTATGTACATAGGTTTTTTCTCCCAATATTATTTGTACCCATGTTTTTTACTTATGAAAGGTGTATTTCAGACATTTCTTACCTTAATTGTACAGGTTTTGCAATTGGATATTGTCCCTTTAAATAGTAGGGGTGATATTATGAACGTTAGTCCTATGATTAAGTGCCGAGTGTAGGAACGAAACATGTTAGGATGTTCATTTCTGCATCCTCCATGTACCTTGTTTTTACTATTTTTTCATTAAAAGTTATTATTTTTTAACTTATTGCTAACTGCTGTGTGCAGCCGTTTTTCCTTCTTTCAAGCTTACATTTTTTGCGGCGGAACCGGCCGCAATTACGGCGTGCACCCCCTGGGCTTCACACCCTTACTCTACCCCCGCATTTCCGGTGGCGTCTACAGCCCGTGCAGGACCTGGAATGGTTTGTTTCGGGGAAGTGTAATACAAGCGCTCCTTATGACGTGCGCAATGTTAGTGCGCCCCTCATAATCTATCCCATAGTGCTCTAGACACATGCACACACTACCTCACTATATTGTGGAAAGCAGCCAAGGTCCAACAAAAGGATATCAAATAAACCAATTGAGTTTTTTCAAAATTGTACACTCTGAATCATGAACGTGAACATTTTACTTTCATGTCTTTTAAAATACTAAAGGTGTCCATATTATTATTATATATTTCATTAGCTTTACTTTTCATTTTTGGTGTTTTTGTGGCTTATACAATATTTGAGCTTTACTGACAGTAAATCATATAATAAAACAGTAATAAATCTTGAGATCAAATCCTTTTGCACATCAGGGAAAACCTAATGGGAGTTATGTTTGTTTTTTCTTCCCTTTCTTTTCCCAAGTTATTAGCTTCTAACTCAAGCATTTTCCTGAAATATCATGTGCATTAGTGGCTTAGGGTTCTTATATCTCTAAAGTGTATTCTTGGAAACTTGTTAATAATAGTGATTGATTTGCAAACCAAGCATATTGCCTCCAATTTCAGGATAATGTACTAATAATTCATTATTAGTTTTTAATTAAATATATCTTAATTTCCGTAATAATATAAAGTAAAATAATGCTATTAATTTGGGACATTTCCAGCCTGTCTGATATTGGTTCCAGATAACTTGGTTCAGTTAATATGGCAAGTGTATTTTTTTAATTGGTTGCAATCCAAAATGGATTTGATGGCAAAAAGTCCACAGCCGCAAATAAGTTTCCAATACAAAAGTCGCTTAAAATGTGTTTTCAGCTGTTATATACTTTGTATCGGGTTTAAAACTTGGAATACAACTGAAACTGACATATACAACAGTCAGTCTGCTTCAGAATTGTAATTGCTTAAAAAGATAGCTAATCTTTTATTACCCATTCCCCAGTGTTGCAAAACCAACATAGTTATATTAATATACATATTACCTCTATGATTACCTTGTATCTAAGCCTTTGCAGGCTGCCCCCTTATCTCTGTTCTTTTTACAGACTTGCATATTAGCTAATTAATGCTGACTCTCAAATAACTCCATAGGAGTGAGCTTAATGTTATTTTTTATGACACACATGAACTAGCACTGTATAACTGAAAAACTGTCAAAATACTAATTTACTTGTATGGGATAAACCTATTATAATCCGAATCCATCCTGATCACTGACAAACCAGTATGAAAGACATTTGTTTATAGGCATGATGGATACACTGGGCATGTTTGCTGAATTATTATATTGACACTTTTAATATTTTAATACTATGGTTTTCTCTTCTTAAATATTTCCCAATTATTAATTGAGTAAAACACAATTTTCCAGTTTGGTGATCAGAAATCAAGAAGAACACTACGGGTTTCTATTAGAAGTAACTGGCTGCAACTTATCTCATCTTCTAAAATGGAACTTGAACAGTTCTCATGCTCTAAAACATGAAACTGCTCCATGGCAATAATATAGCTGTAAAAATATTGTGCTCTCAAAAGGGATTGCGCCTTCATGACTGGGGTCACAAAAGTAACTGTACCGTCATGGCTTTCAAACTGGATCATGCCTTCTTGACCAGGATTTGAAAAGGAACCACTCCTTTGTGACCTGACTTTCAAAATTAATTTTTGATTCAACACCTGGGTAGAGCTTGTTTACTGGTGGCTACATTTAGCCACCAATAAGCAAGTGTAATTAAGAATCTGAACCAAAAATGGGCCAGCAACTAAGCATTACATTCCTGCTTTTTAAGTAAAGATGGCAAGAGAATGAATACAATTTAATAATAGGAGTATGTTAGAAAGAAGCTTAAAATTGCATGCTCTATCTGAATCATGAAATAAAAAACACTTTGAGATGGTAGGTAATGTAAAATGATAAATTGTATATATAAAAAAAAGTCTGCAATATACTTTCATTATTTATTTTGTCTGCTTTTCCTCTTATTCCAGTTTGAAATTGTGAGCTTTTCAGTTCCTGTTAGAAATGGAAGTGCAGAACATTACTATATTCCACACAGCTATTGGCTGCCCACTCTAGTGACCTATTTATAACTGTCCCTAATTGGCCTAAGCAGAGAAGGTAACCTAAGTTATGGCAGCTCTCATTGTTTTATCAATGTCTGGCAGACATAAGACGCTGTAGCGTATCATGTCCTCCAGACATCGCTGAATGCTGACAGCATACTGGTGAACTGCTTGTGCAATGCCAATCGGCTGCTAGCAGGGGGTGTCAATCAACCCGATCGTATTCGATCAGGTGGATTGATGTCCGCAGCCTCAGAGGCAGCGGACGAGTTAAGGAGCAGCGGTCTTAAGAAACGGGTATTTGGCCCCATTCGGGTCATGATAAATTGGCCCCTAAAACTTTATACTTATTTTGTCAATATTTAAACAGCTAATAAAACTTAAAAAAATTAATCTACATGTTATTCTCAGACTAATCTTTTCTTTAAATGCATCATTCTATATAGTATTTGTTTAGTGTTTAATGTCCCTTTTAATGACTGGGATTTAGATAATGTAGAAGTAAAACTGGAAACTCCGCTGTCGTGAACAGATTTTGCAGTAACAAAGGCGTAATTTCATTTTAACACCCAGCGATGAAGGTTCCCTTTTAGGAAGACGCCTGTACTGAAAATGACAATGATGTATGAAATATGAGTTAGAAACAAGCATTTACAGAAAATGATTGGTGCACACTATTTCTAGATGTTTAATGTCCTGATTTTCATTTTCTCACGTTTCCTAAAAATCCCTTTAGCTGTACGGGATATCACATATTTAATACATATACATATGTAAATTTCTTGCGCATGTGCAGAATAATAGATTTAGTCCAAATTGTCTTGCAATTTATGAAAAAAAAAAGCCAAAGTCAGGACTTTATCAAGTGTCTTTAGGTCTTGAATTTGCAAAATGGTTTTGAAAACCTGCTGAAAAAAGTGTCAAGGAAATGGATTGTAATTACTGAGAACAGCTCCATGTAAACAATAGGTCTTTTTTAGTGATTCCAAAAACATGTGCGTAGCTCAAAGAAACAGACAAAAACCTACTATTGTGACTGTGGTTAAACAAAAAGTGCTCTCTTCTGCCGAAAACAAATCAACCAACAGAATGGAATCAATCCCTATATTCCTAATTATAATTTCTTACTTATGAGTCATCAATTTTAAAAGATCTAAAACTCTTTAGACAGCATTTGATATAAAAATGCAATACATTTTTATTAATCTATAGGTTATTTTATAATTTTATTTTCATTTGCTAATAACATCTGAAGATTGACTTTGGGGAAAGGAAAAGTGGAAGACCTATTTAGGGATGTAACAAGTTAAGGGTTAATTTTTTGAAGGGAAGGAGAAAATGGGATTGTGTTAAAGGAAGTGTTCCCTGCAGGGCAGGGGGAGGGAGCTTAGGAGGAGGAGATTCAGAGCTGATAATAGAGCTGCAGAACTGAAAGTAAAGCCACTAACCTGTTTCTTGTCTTGCAGATGACATCATGGAGAGATCAAAACGTTTTTCTGGGGCTACAGGGAGGTTTGATGAAGATGAAAATCTATCAGGAAAGAAGAGGAGTACAGCAGTTGCATCAGCTGGTGATACTGTGGTTGTCTGTGACCCCTCTCTTAGTTCTACACTGACTTCTGTATCTGTCTCTATCCCTTCCCCTGCAGTTTCATCTGCTGCTGGGGCCTTTCCTATAGCTGCTGAATTTCTGCCTATTTACTCTATCCCTGTCACTAGTTCTTCTCCTGGTCCTATTTTCTCTGCCCCTGTCTCCCTTCCTAGTCTTGTCTCTTCTGCTTATGTCTCTTTCCCTTCTCTGTCTCTAACTTTAAGGCCTCTTGATTTTCCCACCCGCTTTTCTTTCCCTACTGGGGCCGGTCTGTCCCTCTCTGCCCCTAGCCTTTTTCCTCCTCAGTCGCTGGGGGCATCATTTGCCTCTGACCCTGGGAGGAAGCCAGCAGATGATCTGCTGTTGCAATCACCAGAGCTCCGCTTTTCACAGCGGAGCCCGGTGAGATCCCCTTCACCTGCGGTTATCTCCTGGCTGCATGGCATGGAGGGTGGCCCTGGTGCTCCGTTTATGGAGCCACATGGCCTCCGGCGTCTCTCTTCTCCTGTGCCTGGTCCCGCGCGCGCCTGGCTTAGCTCCGCCCACCTCTGTCCCGGCCGCCATTTTGGGTTCGGGGGCATCGAGCAATCAGCTTGTGGATGCGGCTGCTGAGGCGGGCGTTAGCGTGGGTCCGGTCACAGGAGAAGCAGGACCTGCTAAGGTAAAGGGAGCACCCCAAGGCAGCAGGGGGTCCCACGGGTCTCTTACCCGTCCCGAAGGGGGGATGAATCTGGTTAATGATAGGGGGGGCGGGGTCGGGGTAATAGAAGGAGTGGGAGAGCTGTGAAGGCTGTTGCAGGCTGTAAAACTGCTTTACCAGGCGTAGATAAGCCTGTTTTCCCTAGACAACGACCATTTAAAGGGACAGTAGGAACATTTGTAAGAGTTGTGAGGGATGTTGCAGGTGAAGAAAATACTTTAACAGGCTTAGATAAGGCTGTTCCCCATAGGCAACGAACACTTACAGGGCCAGTAGGAACATTGATAAGAGCTGTGAGGGGTGTCGCAGGTAGAAAAAATGCTTTACCAGGCGTAGATAAGCCTGTTTCCCCTAGGCAACGAACACTTAAAGGGCCAGTAGGAACATTGATAAGAGCTGTGGGGGGTGTCGCAGGTAGAAAAAATACTTTACCAGGTGTAGATAAGCCTGTTTCCCCTAGACAACGAGCATTTAAAGGGCCAGTAGGATCATTGTTAACGTTTAATAGAGAATTGGCACACATTAGACTAGGGCATATGCATTTAAGGTCTAGCTTTAGGAAAAGGCTGTTAGCTAGGAATATGGTTGGGGCCAGGTTTACTGAGGTGGAGGCTGGGGGGTCCGTTGGGACACCTGTTTCTGTCTGTGGTGCTCCCTCTGTTTTTTCTGTTTCACAGGTTGAAAATAATAGGAGTGCAATGGGGGCGTCGGAAGGTAGACCAGCGGCCTTTGAGCTGGTTATGGTGGGTGCTTTTGAATCCTCGCAGACCGGGATGGCGGCAGCCGGAGTGGTATCGGGAGCTGGAAACGGTGAGCTTGCACTTTCACAGCACACTAGCAGGGTTTTGCGGGAAAGGGCTCACACACCAATGAAACTTGGGGCAATTTTCGGAGCGCTTAGGGATTACCCGGATAGGGAGATGGCGGGATTTTTGCAGGCAGGTTTAGCTTATGGTTTTAGAATACCAGTTAGGAAATTAGTTTGCCCCCCATTTGCGGTTCGCAATTTAAAATCAGCGTACCAGTTTCCGGAAGTCTTGCAAGAAAAGATAGATAAGGAGGTTAGATTAGGTAGAATGGCGGGACCTTTTTTGTCCCCTCTGCTGGAAAATTTGGTGGTGTCCCCATTGGGCATTGTGCCCAAGAAGGAACCGGGGAAGTTTAGACTAATTCAGCATCTGTCACACCCGAAAGGGAATTCGGTGAACGATGCGCTGGATGAGGCTGACACGTCAGTGGCCTATCAATCCTTTGAATCGGCATTAGCTATTGTAAGGAGTTTAGGGGGGGAGGCAGAGATGGCTAAAGTGGACATCGAATCTGCATTTCGGCTTTTACCGATACATCCAGATAGTTTTCATTTGATGGGTTGCAGGGCGGGGGGACGGTACTATGTGGACCGCTGCCTGCCGATGGGATGTTCCATCTCTTGTGCATATTTTGAACGCTTTAGTTCATTTCTTCATTGGGCAGTAGTACGCAGGTCTGGCCTAGGTCAGGTGGCTCATTACCTGGACGACTTTCTGTTCTTGGGGTCTGCAGGGTCTGGCGAATGCGCTTACATCTTAGGGACGATGCAATCTCTGATGGCAGAGTTTGGGGTTCCTTTAGCTAGTGGAAAAACGGAGGGTCCATCTACATGTCTGGTTTTCTTGGGCATTGAGGTGGATACATTGGCTAAGGAGTGTAGACTTCCGCTGGAGAAGATCCGGGCTGCCAATGCGTGCATTTCGGTTTTCCTGGAGACAGGTCATGCTACCTTAAGAGATTTTCAATCATTGTAAGGTACGCAAAATTTTGCTACTAGAGTCATGCCTATGGGTAAGGTATTTAACTGTAGGATGGAGGCTGCTACAAGGGGTTTAACCAACCCGAGGGCATGTATCAGGTTATCTAAGGCAATCATTGCTGATTTGCGGGTATGGTTGTGCTTTTTGAAAGACTTTAATGGGGTTAGGATCTGGAGGGCTCCTCTGGTTTCCAGTAGAGGGTTACATCTGTACACGGACGCGGCGGGTAGTGCAGGTTTTGGGGCATATTTTGATGGCATGTGGTGTTCTTCACCTTGGCCGCAGGATTGGTGCAGCGCAGGTTTAGTTAGGAATTTGACCCTCTTGGAGTTATTCCCTATCTTAGTTGCTGTTGAGTTATGGTGGGAAAAGTTACAGAATAGAGCGGTGGTTTTTTGGTGCGACAATCAAAGCGTGGTTTATGCTATTAATGGGCTTTCCGCTAGTTCTCCACCCGTGGTTAATGTTCTAAGGCAGTTAGTGCTTAGATGTTTGAGGCATAACATTGTGTTTAGCGCTAGGCATGTCCCAAGGGTGCAGAATGAGATCGCCGATGCTCTTTCTCGGTTTAAGTGGGTGAAGTTTATTGAACTAGCACCAGAGGCAGAGGTCAGGGGTAACGAGTGTCCAACATATCTCTGGCAGGTGGTGAGTGCGGGGGAGCTGTGCTAAGGCTGTTGAAGGGTGTGCTAGTACCTAGGTCTGGGCGGACATACAGTGTAGATTGGCGTGAGTGGGGTACCTTTTAAAAGCTCTTTGAAGTGATTGGGTAGTGTAATACTAAACTTCTCTGGGAACAGGTTTATTGAGAGGACACATTAGATTAGTTGAACAGGCAGTTCCAGTGTTTGTGGATAGATCTTAAACAGAGCAGGTGAGGAGGGTAGATGGTCCAATTTGCAATCGCAGGTGGGGCCATCAATATGCACAGTTTTGTTTAAATTAAAAAATAAAAATAAAAAAAGAGGCAATCAGGCATGGGGTAGATGGGTGGTTTTAGTGCAAGGGGATGGGTTCCTTTTATCATCAGTTTCATGTTAAAAACGGAGGGGGAGATCAAGGCTATGGGGGCATTGGTCTGAGGGGCAGTTGAAGAAATAAACCAGGCCTTTGAAGCAGTGGTAGGTTGGAGGTAGCGCTAGTGGTTTTCAAAGGTTAGCGGCTGTGATGCTTTAGAATTTGGAGTAGCC
The DNA here is from genome assembly GCF_027579735.1 of Bombina bombina. NCBI lineage: Eukaryota > Metazoa > Chordata > Amphibia > Anura > Bombinatoridae > Bombina > Bombina bombina. Next base: position 317,975,369 of record NC_069503.1, on the reverse strand, counting down.
TGGACCCTATTGTTGGTCGGTGGTTTTTGCAGGTCAGAAGATGGGATGCAGAAGAATTTGGATGGTGGGCCACTCATATAAGTTGGGAGGCCATTCGGGCAGCATCCCAGACAGTGGTCAGCAGTTAGGTTTATTGGCTGAAGAAGTGTCAATTAGGTGGTTGGTTTGGAGGGTCGTGTGGTGATAACATCTGCACGAGTTGGTTTCTGAAGCCGGAAGGTGATGGGGCAGGCCTCATGTTAGGCTCCTAAAGGGTTTCCGAGTGAGGAGGAAACTACATGGGGTGGTCAGTAAGAAGGTGCTGACTTCAAGGGGGAAGGTGGTAAGCATGACAATAGTTGTATTGATCATGGTGGATTGTTTAGGAAGGATCAGGTGCATTTGTTTGATAGAGGAACTAATTTGTTCCTGGAACGTATTAGGCAGGTCCTGGCTTCAGGTGAGGTTTGGTGGGGCAAGAGTACCTTGTCCTCTTTTTGGGTGGCGGAAAGGGGTGTGGCATAAAATTCCAATTGGTCGGTAGCATCATAGAAGGAAAGTACAGCGGGCGTTCAGGACCCTAGTCACAGGGGGCTAGGGATAGGTCGGCTCGCTGGTCGATCTTCCTTGGGCGGAGACGTAGGCGGAATGAGGGCGTCCTCATTCCCAGGGCGGCCACACCCCTTAGAGGGTTAATTAGGACAAGATCATCTTGCCAGCTGGGTAGCGATGCAGTATTAAAGTTATTTATTTACTTAGTTAATAAAGCAACCCCTCCCCCTGTTGGGGAGGTGTTTTTTTCTCCCAACTTTGAGTGTTGTGTCTTTATTGCATATATGTAAGTTTGGTATTGTGTAGGGTTGGTATTATGTTGACTGAACTTAGCTAAAAAATTTAAACCCTTAGGAAAAGTGGAAGACCTATTTAGGGATGTAACAAGTTAAGGGTTAATTTTTTGAAGGGAAGGAGAAAATGGGATTGTGTTAAAGGAAGTGTTCCCTGCAGGGCAGGGGGAGGGAGCTTAGGAGGAGGAGATTCAGAGCTGATAATAGAGCTGCAGAACTGAAAGTAAAGCCACTAACCTGTTTCTTGTCTTCCCTCCCAGCCCTCCCTGTTTGTTGTTGTTCAATGTCGTTCTTTTACAGGTTCTGAAGCAGATGGAGGTGTGCAGTCCTAAAGCAGCTGGCTCAATTTTCTTTGGCAGGGGGCTACATAGTCATGTGGACCTTTGTAAGCCCAGAGGCGCTAAATGGTAGTATGGGGTCTCCCTTCGGAACTAACAGTCTTTTGGCTGGGGGACCGTTGACTATCCAGTGTTGGAGACTCCTTTAACCCTAAATTGTTAGGTTGGGGGTCTGCATGGCGGCATGCTTTCCCAAGTGTGGTGGAAAGGAGTGTGGCATAAAATTCCAATTGGTCGGTAGCATCATAGAAGGAAAGTACAGCGGGCATTCAGGACCCTAGTCACAGGGGGCTAGGGATAGGTCGGCTTGCTGGTCGATCTTCCTTGGGTGGAGACGTAGGCGGAATGAGGGCGTCCTCATTCCCAGGGCAGCCACACCCCTTAGAGGGTTAATTAGGACAAGATCATCTTGCCAGCTGGGTAGTGATGCAGTATTAAAGTTATTTATTTACTTAGTTAATAAAGCAACCCCTCCCCCCGTTGGGGAGGTGGTTTTTTCTCCCAACTTTGAGTGTTGTGTCTTTATTGCATATATGTAAGTTTGGTATTGTGTAGGGTTGGTATTATCCTGACTGAACTTAGCTAAAAAATTTAAACCCTTAGCATTTTCAGTAAAATGATACAATCATTTTCACATTTTACTTGATGTAGTTAATCATTAAAATGTAATGTAGAGTGTTTATGTGCTGTCATATTGGTAACTCTTCAGAAAACCTGATTTTTTTTTTTTTTTTTTTAAGATCACACTAAAAAGGAGCTTGGTTTTGTTCAAAAGTAATAAATTAACACACAGCTCAATTAACAATATTTTTATGCAAATCAATAATTTTTTTTGTCATTTGTAAAGCAATTTTTAAACAAAGATGGCATATTTTAAAGACTATACAATTATCTATTGTCTGATTATAGCTACTGTTTAATTTAGAACATGTTCCCTGTGCATGAATACACAGTAAAGCCTCTAGAAAAGACAAAGGCCTAGTTTACCTTCAAATGTGTAAAGATTTTGAGAGTACTGCATTGACTTATATTGTGCTCAAATTTTGATCAGGAAATGTTACATATAACAATACTGTTCGTATTGTAACTAAAGGATTTTATATAACAATCTCACTGTGTATTAAATACATCATGAAGGCACAGCTAAGCACTTCTAGAAATCCTGCTCCTTATACTTAGTTCTTGCTAGTTATAGGAGGCACTATAGATCTATTGTTATGAATCTACATCTACAAATAAACACTAAAGCAAGAGCCTATGCAAGTTAGTACATTGAAGACTTTTTTTTACAGCCAGTTAGTGACAGATCCCTATGTGTTGATTATCTAAAACTCTCTAGTCTAGAAAGTTTTTGCCTTGTCAATACTTCAAGCCCCCTCAGGAAATGCTCTAAATCAGTGACGTGCAGTGACGTCAGAGGCTGGTGAGGCAGTGGCTAGGATACGCCTTCATTCTTTAGATATCATTTGTTGAAGAAATAGCAATGCACATGGGTGAGCCAATCACATGAGGTATCTATGTGCAGCCACCAATCAGCAGCTACTGAGCATATTTAGATATGATTTTCAACAAAGGATATCAAAAGAATGAAGAAAATTAGATATTAGATGTAAATTGGAAAGTTATTTAAATTTGCATATGGGTTTCATATGGGTTTCATGTCCCTTTAAATGGTGTCTTGGAAAACTGGTCAACTTAGTAAACATCTGATTTTTGTCTAAAAGGATTGTAACAGAAACTCTTGCCAGATAACACAATGCTTGCTCTGATTATGAGATCTAGAAATCCATGCCCATTAAAATATGTTTAAAACACACTTTTTACTTTAATGCTGCAAATTATGCTTATAGATTCTTTCATTATTCAGTAAATATAAAAATGTCTTGATCCAGTGGTGGCTGGTGAAATTAAAAGATGGTGGGGTGCTTGACCCCACCCCTTTAAATAAAGCCACACCATCAGATGGCACTACCAATTAATTAATTAATTAATTAATTAAATAAATAAAAGGTAGACAGAAACACAGAAAAGCACTCGGGGGGAAAGGGAGAGAGAGACGGGAGAGAGAGACACAGAGGGTTAGAGAGAAAGAGAGAGAGACACAATCACACACATAGGGTTAGAGAGAGAGAGAAAGAGAGAGAGAGAGACAGACAATCACACACAGAGGGTTAGAGAGAGAGAAAGAGAGACACAATCACACACAGAGGGTTAGAGAGAGAGAAAGAGAGAGAGAGAGACACAATCACACACAGAGGGTTAGAGAGAGAGAAAGAGAGAGAGAGAGAGAGAGAGAGAGAGAATCACACACAGAGGGTTATAGAGAGAGAAAGAGAGACACAATCACACACAGAGGGTTAGAGAGAGAGAGAGAGAGAGAGAGAGAGAGAGAGAGAGAGACACAATCACACACAGAGGGTTAGAGAGAGAGAGAAATAAAGAGAGAGTGAGAGACACAATCACACACAGAGGGTTAGAGAGAAAGAGAGACACAATCACATACAGAGAGTTAGAGAAAGAGAGACATAAACACACACAGAGGGTTAGAGAGAGAGAAAGAGAGACACAATCACACACAGAGGGTTAGAGAGAGAGAGAAATAGAGAGAGACACAATAATACACAGAGGGTTAGAGAGAGAGAGAGAGAGAGAAAGAGAGAGAGACACAATCTCACACAGAGGGTTAGAGAGAAAGAGAGAGAGAGACAATCATACACAGAGGGTTACAGAGAGAGAGAGAGAGAGAGAGAGAGACACAATCACACACAGAGGGTTAGAGAGAGAGAGAGAGACACAATCACACACAGATGGTTAGAGAGAGAAAGAGAGAGACACAATCACACACAGAGGGTTAGAGAGAAAGAGAGAGAGACACACAATCACACACAGAGGGTTCGAGAGAGAGAGAGAAAGAGAGAGAGACACAATCACACACAGAGGGTTAGAGAGAGAGAGAAAGAGAGAGAGAGACACAATCACACACAGAGGGTTAGAGAGAGAGACACAATCACACACAGAAGGTTAGAGAGAGAGAAAGAGAGACACAATCATACACAGAGAGTTAGAGAGAGAGAGACAATCACACACAGAGGGTGAGAGAGAGAGAGAGACACACAATCACACACAGAGGGTTAGAGAGAGAAAGAGAGAGAGACACACAATCACACACAGAGGGTGAGAGAGAAAGAGAGAGACACAATCACACACAGAGGGTTAGAGAGAGAAAGAGAGAGAGACACAATCACACACAGAGGGTGAGAAAGAGAGAGACACAATCACACACAGAGGGTTAGAGAGAGAGAGAGAGACAATCATACACAGAAGGTTAGAGAGAGACACAATCACACACAGAGGGTTAGAGAGAGAGACACAATCACACACAGAGGGTGAGAGAGAGAGAGAGAGAGAGAGAGACACACACAATCACACACAGAGGGTTAGAGAGACACATAAGGGATGAGAGCCAGAGGGGGAAGAAGAGAGAGAGAAAGAGACCATGGGGGAGAACAACACATAAGGAGAGAGATGGATAAATAGAGAGAGACACACACACACAAGGGGGGGGGGGGAGGGACCACTGCATTTTAAAGTAATAAAACAGCAGAGCTACAGAGAGTTCAGAAAATGAGTCTACATTCATTAAATTATCATTTTCACTAACAGAATCCCTTTCAGTAAAATCTTACTTTAATAAGATGTGGCTGAAACACTGCTCTCTCTGCCTCTCTTCCTGCTCTGTAAGGATTCAGGAAGTGACAGTGGCACATTCCACTGCACTTAGAGGGGAAGAACAGAACTCTCTTTTTCACTTTAGCAAAGCTAGCAGGTTCACAGGACAGCAACAAAATATATGAAAGTTGTTTTTTTCCGTTTTTGTTTTCTTTTATATGATTTAACATCCCGCCCCAGCCCTATGTTCCACTTACTTATGCCTCTCGCTGGATTGGTTCAGCCCAAATTGGACTGCCTCAAATAAGCAGTTAATGGGCCATGCAATGATCTTAACCACTTTCATCCAGTAGGTGGCGCAGCATGTTGTGTAATGGTGGGCAGACCTGCTTGTGCCTCTCCATTGCACAACATATAGCTGTGAAAAAAAAATGCTGGGGGAAAAAAAATTACAATTAAAGCCAATAAAAAAAATATATATTTTTGCCCATATAAGAGGTGAAGCACTGCCTCACCTGCCTCTAGTGACTGCACATCACTGCTCTAAATGCAAGTTCTACCTTGAAAACTGTTCATCTAACATTCTGTATGTGAAGGAGTTCTCTAACATTCTGTATGTGAAGGAGAGACAAATTACAATATAGTTCTCTATAAAGTAAGGTAATGATTTATCTCTGTGCTGACAAGTTTTGATAATATGGTCCTATATGCATTTTACTAAATAATAGAGAAAAGCCAGCTACCAAGGACCTCAGCAAATTTAACAGTAGCTACAAGGCTATTTAGATGCCTGGACTAAAGAAAATCAACTTTACCCTTTATTACCCATTCCCCAGTTTTGCATAACCAACAGTGTGATATTAATACACTTTTTACCTCTGGGAATACCTTGTATCTAAGCCTCTGTGGACTGCCCCTTATCTCAGTGCTTTTGACAGACATGCATTTTAGCCAATCAGTACTTTCTCCTAAATAACTCCACGGGAGTGAGCACAATGTTATCTATATGACACACACATAAAATAGCACTGTCTAACTGTGAAAAACTGTTAAAATGCATTAAGCTAAGAGGCGGTTTTCAACGGTTTAGAAATCAGTTTGAGCCTACCTAGATTTAGCTTTCAAAAATAAATACCAAGAGAACAAAGCAAATTTGAGGATAAAAGTAAATTGGAAAGTTGTTTTTAAAATTGTATGTCCTATCTGAATCATAAAAAATTAATTATGACTAGACTGTCCCTTTAACTCTAACTGTGATTGACAATGGCCCTCTATTTAACAAGGTCTGGCGGACCTGATCCGACAGTGCGGATCAGGTCCGCCAGACCTCGCTGAATACGGAGAGCAATACACTCTCCGTATTCAGCATTGCACAGCAGCTCACAAGAGCTGCTGGTGCAACGCCGCATCCTGCAGACTCATCATTAACAAATTGATAGCAGGATTACCTGTTAGTGCATGGCCAGAAGAACTTTTTACTTTCAGACATTAAAATAGAGGGTAATTGTGTCTAAATATATAAATATATAAATATAATATGTTGGAGATGCAATTTAATTGTCAGGAGGCTTTGAGTTTATTGAGTTAAAATGATATGAAACCCAATTTATAAATAATAGTGCAATTTTTTTAAAAAAATGTACTTCTATTATGAAATGTTCTTTGTTCTCTTGTTATCTTATGTTTAAAACAGGTCAGAAGTGTGCACATCTCTGGATCACTATATGGCATCATTTTTGCAGAATACAAGATTTCAGCACTATTTCCTAGTGTAGTGCTCCATTCACCTTCCTAGATATCTCTTCAACAAAGAATACCATGGGCACAAAGCAATTTGATAATAGAAGTAAATTGGAAACTTAAAAATGTTATGCTCTGTTTGAATCACAAAAGAAAACTTTTGGTTTTTATATCCAATTATGGTGGGCTTATTTAAGTGGAGGTGAACCAACATGGGGGAATCTGGTTCATATGTGAGACATTTTGACTTACACCCATCTTATTTTATAATCTTTTTTCTAGATCTTGCTGAAGACAGTGAAACATCAATGAACCAAAAATAATGTGTATGTAGCTAGGATTCATTTTAAAGTATTTGAATGGTTTGGCATTTTTTGAAAATTAAGTAAAAAAAGTCACCCAATCTTCCATACAGTATTCACACTGAATTTCTAATGGACTGTAATTGGGGGCCAAAGATTTAAATGCTATTGCAAATGCCTATTTGCTATTCATCCCCTAGGCCAGTGTTTCTCAACTGCGGTCCTCAATTACCCCCAACAGGCCAGGGTTTCATTATAGCTGAACTATAACACAGGTGAAATAAGCAGTTAATTGGTGAGAGCAGGTTAGTAGCCATGGTTACTGATCCGCTGATTTTTTTAAACTGTGTTCTTTTTCAGCTACAATGAAACCCTGGCCTGTTAGCGGTACTTGAGGACTGTGGTTGAGAAATACTGTCCTAGGCAACAAGTGTTAGACAAAGGCTAGTGCCTAATGAGGGAGGTATTTAGTTACTGCTACATTATCTTTTCTCACTACTCATCTCTGTTGTACAAGACGGCTTCTTGTTCCTCCTCTCTGATTCTCGTGTATTAAGAAAATGATTTTAAATCATGATATATATATCTGCAGCCTGCAATATATCTGAAAACAGTTTTATAAACATATTTTACTATTTAAGCCGCTGCACATTGCTAAAATCATTGGCACAGCGCTCTTCTACCAATGAGATGACGCTTGCTTGCACCTCTAAACTAATAGCTGTGCTAGCATACAGAACACTGTCAGCTGACACACACGGCTATTGGTTTAGAGGTGCAACCGTCACCTCTAAGAAGGAGAGAGCTGTGCCATGGGCGGCAGGAGCCGATGAGTTTAGCGATGTGCAGCAGCACAGTCAGGGTAAGTTTAGCACCCTTTTTAAAATAACTGATCACTAAAACTACACTTTATTTTTAGTGATGGTAAATCCTAGCATTTGTTAAACGCTCGTATTTACCATCCCATTAACTATTCCTTTTGGAAACTTGGCTTTATAAGTCTAACATAGCTTAAAATGTTAAAATAAATGCATTATATTTAGTTAATAAATTGTGTTTTAATCAATTCATATACAATTATTAGTAAAATGTATTAAAAATGTTTTATGATTTTTTAATCTTAAACCTTTTGATATTAATTCTGTGCATTCTAGCTTAAGGGATATTAAACAGTATAGTAATAAAATACCCTGCGCATGTATTAAAAGGTGAAAGTAAATGTGTTCGCTCAAGCGCAATCAAATTTAATGCATATTGGGTTAGCGTAGCTGAAGACCTAGAGAAAAGGCTTAGACAAAAAAAAAATATGCACCAAGCACAACATAAATACATAAAAATATAGTTACGCTATATATTCATAAAAATATGAATTCATTTTTTTATAAGGGTTGAAAGGTATATGGTATTTGCCATGTATTTTATGGCAAAGGGCTATAAAATACACATATATATGTGTATTTTACATATGTATGTGTATAAAATACACATATATGTCTAAATATGTGTATTAATGTGTATATATATATATATATATATATATACACAGTATATATACATATATAAAAACATTTATACACACGTATACATATCTATCTATCAATCTATCTATCTATCTATCTATCTATCTATCTATCTATCTATCTATATCTATCTATCTATCTATCTATATCTATATATGCAAAATCTCAGACTTTTTGTTTCAAATACTGTTTTGACACAGCGATCCCTTAAAAGGATGATTGCAGCAAATACAGAAATCACTGCTAGACAGCCTGTTTCGTTCTTATTAGAACTCTTAAGTAGCAGATAGATTTCTGAATGCTGCTTAAAGGGACATAATACTCATATGGTAAATCACTTGAAACTGATGCAGTATAACTGTAAAAAGCTGATAGGAAAATATCACCTGAGCATCTCTATGTAAAAAAGGAAGATATTTTACCTCACAATTTCCTCAGCTCAGCAGAGTAAGTTCTGTGTAAAATGTTATACTCAACTGCTGCTCAGCTGCAGGTAAAACAAAATAAAAAATGAAGAAATGAACAGCAGCCAATCAGAATCAACAGTGCTGAGGTCATGAACTCTTTTACTGTGATCTCATGAGATTTGACTTAACTCTCATGAGATTTCATTGTAAACTTCCTTAAGCTGAATAGGGAAATAAGATGAGAGGGCACGTAAGCTCGCTCCTTCTGTTGTCTCGGGACAGACATACTGATTTGTTGCTTAGAAGTCCTTTACAATGGGATGTGGCTACTGAGAAACTTTTGAGGTAAAATATCTTTCTTTTTGTTCAGGTGATATTTTCTAGTCAGCTTTTTACAGCTATGCTGCATCACTTGTGTTTAAACATTTGGGTATTATGGCCCTTTAAGTAAAGCTCATTTCAGGGTTAAATCAAAATTCATTAAAATTATGGCCGAGATAAAAGTTTAAAATTAAAATCCTCCATGTCTCAAAAGTAAGTCAATAAAAAAATTGCATAGGAAATTAGCACATCTAGGCAAGTATTTGCTTTTTGCTTTTCCCCAGTAAAACTCCATATAAATTGTTACCGATGCACAAAAGGATTCTGGGAAAGATATGCAAATTAGATATGCCAAATCTCAGACTTTTTGCTTCAAATACTGTTTTAACACAGTGATCCCTTAATAGGGTGATTGCAGCAAAAACAGAAATCCCTGCTAGACAGCCTGTTTCCTTCTTATTAGAACTCTTCGGTAGCAGATAGATTTCTGATTGCTGCTTAGGTAAATAAAATTCATTTCAGGGTTTAAATCAAAATTAACAGATCACTGTGTTAAACCAGTATTTGAAGCAAAAAGTCTGATATTTTGCATATCTAATTTATAGGGAAAAATGTTCTTTGTATTTTTAAATTGATATTCTAATTTATATCTTTCTCTCTATACTTGTATAGGTATAGATATTTATTTTACAACAAAATCATCAAATATATATTTAAATCTAAACAGAACTTTTTTTCTATGTGAAGAATATTGGAATACAAAATATGCATAACGTGCTTGGGGTTTCTCTCCGTAGGTCTAAAAATTAGTTCTATTAAGGCACGTTATATAAATATTAAATATAAAATATTGAAACAATAATTATTAATAATTATTATAGTTACTGTAAAATATACACATACATTCTCATGATTTTTTAGAATTTTTTAGAACATCTGATATAATTATTTACACTAATTCTTAATATTTTTCAATATTTTATATTTAATAAATACATAACACAACTTAACGTAACTCTTGTCGGTTTAGTGCACATGAAGAATTAGGGGCCTATCTATCAAGCTCCGAACGAAGCTTGACGGCCCGTGTTTCTGACGAGTCTTCAGACTCGCCAGAAACACAAGTTATGGAGCAGTGGTCACAAAGACCGCTGCTCCATAACCCTGTCCGCCTGCTCTGAGCAGGCGGACAGGAATCGATGGAATTCAACCCGATCAAATACGATCGGGTTGATTGACACCCCCTGCTGGTGGCCTATTGGCTGCGAGTCTGCAGGGGGCGGCTGGTGCAATGCTGAATACGGAGAGCGTATTGCTCTCCGCATTCAGCGATGTCTTGCGGACCTGATCCGCAATGTTGGATCAGGTCCGCAAGACATTTAATAAATAGGCCCCATAGAGTACTCTTGTCGTGTTTATGTGAGCAAAACTAAGAAAAATACATCTTTTTATTTCTATATACAGGTATATCTGATGATGTTAATGAAAAATATATATCTATACCACTGGATTTCAATCCTGTCCTCAGGCCTCCCTAACAGGCCACATTTTGAGGATATCTGAACTATAGCACAGGTGAAACAATCAGCTGATTATTAAACATACGGCTAGATTACGAGTTTTGCGGTATGAGTGAAAAAGCATCATTAAGGCTCTTTTTCACTACCGCTGGTATTACGAGTCTTGCAGGTATATCTGTACCGCACACTATATTGGCCGTAACGCAACGTAGCTACCGCAACTTTCAAAAAGTCCTTTTTCAATGGGACTTCCTTTGCGCCGGTATTACGAGTCTGCCTGGGAGGCCAAAAAGTGAGCGGTACAGCCTAAACCGTCAAGATCCGTACCGTAAACTGAAAGTCAGTAGTTATGGGTTTTACACTACAAAGCCGTAACATAAAACTCATAACTAAAGTGCTAAAAAGTACACTAACACCCATAAACTACCTAATAACCCCTAAACCGAGGCCCTCCCGCATCGCAAACACTATAATAAAAATATTAACCCCTAATCTGCCGCTCTGGACATCGGCGCCAATTAAAAAATGTATTAACCCCAATTCTGCCACTTCCCGACATCGTCACCACTTTAATAAACATATTAACCCCTAAACTGCCGCCACCGCCACTGCTGCCACCTACATTATACTTATTAACCCCTAATCTGCCGCCCCCAATGCCGCCGCCACCTACATTACACTTATTAACCCCAAATCAGCCGCCCCCAACATCGCCGCCACCTACCTACACTTATTAACCCCTAATCTGCCGCCCCCAATGTCACTGCACTATACTCAAGGTATTAACCCCTAAACCTAACCCTAAGTCTAACCCTAACACCCACTAACTTTAATGTAATTAAAATAAATCTAAATAAAACCTACTATTAATAACTAAATAATTCCTATTTAAAACTAAATTCTTATCTATAAAATAAACCCTAAACTAGCTACAATATATCTAATAGTTACATTGTATCTAGCTTAGGTTTTACTTTTATTCCACAGGCAAGTTTGTATTTATTTTAACTAGGTAGACTAGTTAGTAAATAGTTATTAACTATTTACTAACTACCTAGTTAAAATAAATATAAATTTACCTGTAAAATAAAACCTAACCTGAGTTACACTAACACCTAACCTTACACTACAATTAAATCAATTACATTAATTAAATACAATTAACTAAATTACAAAAAACTAACAAACACTAAATTACACAAAATATAAAAGAAATGATCAAATATTTAAACTAATTACACCTAATCTAATAGCCCTATGAAAATAAAAAAGCCCCCCCAAAATAAAAAAAACCCTAGCCTACAATAAACTACTAATGGCCCTTAAAAGGGCCTTTTGCGGGGCATTCCCCCCAAATAAATCAGCTCTTTTACCTGTAAAAAAAAAAATACAAACAACCCCCCAACAGTAAAACCCACCACCCACACAACCAAACCCCCCAAATAAAATCCTAACTAAAAAAACCTAAGCTCCCCATTGCCCTGAAAAGAGCATTTGTATGGGCATTGCCCTTAAAAGGGCATTTAGCTCTTTTTCAGCCCAAACCCTAAGCTAAAAATAAAATCCACCCAATAAACCCTTAAAAAAACCTAACACTAACCCCCGAAGATCCACTTAAAGTTTTTGAAGACCGGACATCCATCCTCAACGAAGCCGGGAGAAATTTTCATCCAAGCGGCAAGAAGTCCTCAACGAAGCCGGGAGAAGTCTTCATCCAATCGGCAAGAAGTGGTCTTCCAGATGGGCAGAAGTCTTCATCCAGACGGCATCTTCTATCTTCATCCTTCCGACATGGAGCGGCTCCATCTTCAAGACATCTGGCGCGGAGCATCCTCTTCTGACGACGTGGACATTAAGAATGAAGGTTCCTTTAAGTGACGTCATCCAAGATGGTGTCCCTTGAATTCTGATTGGCTGATAGAATTCTATCAGCCAATCAGAATTAAAGGTGAAAAAATCCTATTGGCTGATGCAATCAGCTAATAGGATTGAGCTTCAATCCTATTGGCTGATCCAATTAGCAAATAGGATTGAGCTTGCATTCTATTGGCTGATTGGAACAGCCAGAAGAGGATGCTCGGCACCAGATGTCTTGAAGATGGAGTCGCTCCGCGTCGGATGGATGAAGATAGAAGATGCCATCTGGATGAAGACTTCCGCCTGTCTGGAGGACCACTTCTTCCCGCTTGGATGAAGACTTCTCCCAGCTTCATTGAGGACTTCTTGTCGCTTGGATGAAGACTTCTCCCAGCTTCGTTGAGGATTAATGTCCGGTCTTCAAAAACTGTAAGTGGATCTTCGGGGGTTAGTGTTAGGTATTTTTAAGGGTTTACTGGGTGGGTTTTATTTTTAGCTTAGGGTTTGGGCTGAAAAAGAGCTAAATGCCCTTTTCAGGGCAATGGGGAGCTTAGGTTTTTTAGTTAGGATTTTATTTGGGGGGTTTAGTTGTGTGGGTGGTGGGTTTTACTGTTGGGGGTTGTTTGTATTTTTTCTTTACAGGTAAAAGAGCTGATTTCTTTGAGGCAATGCCCCGGAAAAGGCCCTTTTAAGGGCCATTGGTAGTTTATTGTAGGCTAGGGTTTTTTTTATTTGGGGGGGGGGACTTTTTTTATTTTCATAGGGCTATTAGATTAGGTGTAATTAGTTTAAATATTTTATAATTTCTTTTTTATTTTGTGTAATTTAGTGTTTGTTTTTTTTGTAATTTAGTTAATTGTATTTAATTAATTTAATTTATTTAATTGTAGTGTAAGGTTAGGTGTTAGTGTAAGACAGGTTAGGTTTTATTTTACAGGTAAATTTGTATTTATTTTTACTAGGTAGTTAGTAAATAGTTAATAACAATTTACTAACTATTCTACCTAGTTAAAATAAATACAAACTTGCCTGTGAAATAAAAATAAAACCTAAGCTAGATACAATTTAACTATTAGTTATATTGTAGCTAGCTTAGGGTTTATTTTATAGGTAAGTGTTTAGTTTTAAATAGGAATTAGTTATTAATAATAGGTTTTATTTAGATTTATTTTAATTACATTAAAGTTAGTGGGTGTTAGGGTTAGACTTAGGGTTAGGTTTAGGGGTTAATACCTTTAGTATATTGGCGGCGATGTCGGGCCGGCAGATTAGGGGTTAATAACTGTAATGTTATTGGTAGCGACATTGGGGGCGGCAGATTAGGGGTTAATAAGTGTAGGTAGGTGGCGGTGACATTGGGGCAGCAGATTAGGGGTTAATAAGTGTAGGTAGGTGGCGGTGCTGTCAGGGGCAGCAGATTAGGGGTTAATAAGTGTAATGTAGGTTTCGGCGATGTTAGGGGTGGCAGATTAGGGGTTAATAAGTGTAATTTAGGTGTCGCGATGTCGGGGCAGCAGATTATGGGTTAATAAGTGTAGGTGAGTAGCAACGACATTGGGGGTGGCAGATTAGGGGTTAATAAGTGTAGGTAGGTGGTGGCAACATTGGGGCAGCAGATTAGGGGTTAATAAGTGTAATGTAGGTGTTGGCGGTGTCGGGGGTTGCAGATTAGGGGTTAATAAGTGTAGGTAGGTGGCGGCGACATTGGGGCAGCAGATTAGGGGTTAATAAGTGTAGGTAGATGTCGGCTGTGTCGGGTGCGGTAGATTAGGGTTCAATAAGTGTAATGTAGGTGGCGGCGATGTCGGGGGCGGCAGATTATTGGTGTTTAGACTCGGGGTTTATGTTAGGGTGTTAGTTGTAAACATAACTTTTGTTTCCCAATAGGAATCAATGGGGCTGCGTTACGGAGCTTTTCGCTGCTTTATTGCAGGTGTATTTTTTTCAGCCGGCTCTCCCCATTGAGGTCTATGGGGAAATCGTGCACGAGCACGTAAAACCAGCTCAAAGCAGCGCTGGTATTGGAGTGCGGTATGGAGCTCAATTTTGCTTTACGCTGCAATAATGCCTGCTAACGCCGGGTTTTTGTAAACCTGTAATAGCAGCGCTATAGGGAGGTGAGCGGTGACAATAACTTAGTTATTACCGAGCACCTCTTACTGCAAAACTTGTAATCTAGCCGTTAGTTATTTATCTGCTCTCACCCAAGGTAATTCAGAAATCCTGGACTGTTGGGAAGGCCTGAGGACAGGTTTGAAAACCACTGTTCTATACCTATACAGTATATATACTTTACTTATTTTGTCTCTTTTTCATGTAGTTTAACTCTAAATTGTTGGTTTTCTAAATACCATTGAGTTTCTATAAAGTTATTGGTGCTGACATTTTTTTACTTAAATGTCCCCTTATCTCTCTTTCCTGCTGAAGATAATTAGGGGTAGATATAGGCAATAAAGTAGACTGCCCAAACATGGCTGTGTGAAACACAGGATTATCTAAAAAGGCCTTGTTTGCTCAAACAGAAATAAATAGAAAACTAGTTCAAACGTGCCGGCACCCATTACTTTATAGAAACTAAACCTTTACACTTATATTTTCAATATTTAAACAACTAATATAATTGTACACAATGCATTTACATTTTATTCTTAGGCTAATCTTTGCTTTGAATACATCATTGTGCCTACCACGTATTTACTGTTTAACTTCCTTTTATTTTTAGTGGCATATTTCCAAATTTGTTGTTCAATTTGCTTCTCAGTCCAAGTGAAGTTTTTTTTAATTGTCTAAACTGTGAGCTCCATTTATCACACTGTGGAACCAGCTTTGAAACCTTTAATGTGAGCGAGCCAGCTAATGGCGAGATAAGATTAAGTGCAAGGCAAGGCAAGGCAATTACTGCTCAAAAAATTAACCAGAGGTCAGACCTCTGGTTAATTTTTTAAATGCGCCCCAATTGCCCCCAAAATATAGTGTGTAGCATTTCTTATTTAAAATAAATAACTGCACTAGGTAGTTTTTGGGGGCTAAAGTTGGTGGGTCTGGGATGTTAGAAAAAAAACCCATCACTGAAAAGTGCCTTTACGTTGTGGTCTATGGGAACTGTGTGTTCCCAGTAGCTATATATGAATATGTTTATATATAGATATATATTTATGTGTTAATATGTGTATAAACACATATCATTAACACATAAATATATATGTATATAATTATATACATATACAGTATCTTTAAATTCTCTGCCCATCAACTTACCCCCTTCGCTGTGCTAGGTTCTCGTGCCGTGTCTGTTGGCATGAGAACAAGGCTCCCATTGGAGCATATGGAAGCACGCTCTCGTGAGCGTAATGTTTGTGAATATGAGGTCGCATTTGCATTGCACCTCACTTGTAATATCAGCGCACATTAGCGTGCGCTGGTATTACTCAGTTTAGCGCATAAGCGATATTTTGCGCTTAACTTGTAATTTAGCCCAATATATTTTTTTATATTATGTGTGAGGCTGACATTTCTGAATAATTGAGTCATAGGCATCTATTTATCAAGCCGTCAACCGCAAATACGCTGGAATTCCGCAGCGTATTTGTGGAGAGCCTGATTCCCCTTAATTATCAAACCCTACAGACCGGCAAAAGTAGAATTTTGTGACGTAACATACGATCCACTCGGTCCGACACAGATCGATGCTTACGTCAATGTTCCAATCAGCCAATAGAATGCAAGCTCAATCCTATTGGCTGATTGTATCAGCCAATAGGATTGGACTTCAATCCTATTGGCTGATTGCATCAGCCAATAGAATTTTTCCTATCTTAATTCCGATTGGCTGATAGAATTCTATCAGCCAATCGGAATTGAAGTTACGCCATCTTGGATGACGTCACTTAAAGGAACTGTCATTGTTCAAGAAGACGTCGGATGAAGAGGATGCTCCACGTCGGATGTCTAGAAGATGGAGCCGCTCCGCGCCAGATGGATGAAGATAGAAGATGCTGTATGGATGAAGACTTCTGCCCGTCTGGAGGACCTCTTCTGCCCGTCTGGAGGACCTCTTCTGCTGGCTTCGTTGAGGACTTCGGCCCGGTTTGGTGAAGACTTCTCATGGTAGGGTAATCTTCAAGGGGTTATTGTTAGGTTTTTTAAGGGGGGATTGGGTGGGTTTTAGAGCAGGGTTGGTTGTGTGGGTGGTGGGTTTTAATGTTGGGGGGGTTTGTAATTTTTTTTTTACAGGTAAAAGAGCTGATTACTTTGGGGCAATGCCCTGCAAAAGACCCTTTTAAGGGCTATTTTTAATTTAGTGTAGGGTAGGGCTTTTTTTATTTTGGGGGGGCTTTTTTATTTTGTTAGGGGGATTAGATTAGGTGTAATTAGTTTAAAAATCTTGTAATTTGTTTATTATTTTCTGTAATTTAGTGTTTGTTTTTTTTGTACTTTAGATAATTTTATTTAATTGTATTTAATTGTGATTAGTTTAGGGAATTAATTTAATTATAGTGTAGTGTTAGGTGTAATTGTAACTTAGGTTAAATTTTATTTTACAGGTATATTTGTATTTATTTTAACTCGGAAGTTATTAAATAGTTAATAACTATTTAATAACTATTGTACCTAGTTAAAATAAATACAAACTTGCCTGTAAAATAAAAATAAACCCTAAGCTAGCTACAATGTAACTATTAGTTATATTGTAGCTAGCTTAGGGTTTATTTTACAGGTAAGTATTTAGTTTTAAATAGGAATTATTTAGTTAATGATATTAATATTTATTTAGACTTATTTAAATTATATTTAAGTTAGGGGGTGTTAGGGTTAAGGTTAGACTTAGGTTTAGGGGTTAATAAATGTAATATAGTGGCGGCGACGTTGGGGGCAGCAGATTAGGGGTTAATAAATGTAGGTAGGTGGCGGCGCTGTAGGGGGGGCAGATTAGGGGTTAATAAATATAATGTATGTGGCTCCGGTGTAGAGGGCGGCAGATTAGGGGTTAATAAATATAATGTAGGTGGCATTGGTGTAGGGGGGGCAGAATAGGGGTTAATAAATATAATGTAGGTGGCGGCGGTGTAGGGGGGCAGAATAGGGGTTAATAAACATAATGTAGGTGGCGGCGGTGTAGGGGGCAGCAGATTAGGGGTTAATAAGTATAATGTAGTTGGCGGGGGTGTAGGGGGCGGAATATTAGGGGTTAATAAGTATAATGTAGGTGGCGGTGAGCTCCAGGAGCGGCGGTTTAGGGGTTAAACACTTTATTTAGTTGCAGTGGGGTCCGTGAGTGGCGGTTTAGGGGTTAATACATTTATTAGAGTTGAGGTGGGCTCCGGGAGCGGCGGTATAGGGGGTAAAATAGTATAGTATAGTGTGGGTGTTTAGTGACAGGGTACCAATAAAGCTGTGAAAAAGCCGAAGAGCAGCGAGATCGATGACTGTTAGTTAACAACAGTTCGCTGCTCATCGCACCGTACTTGGTGCGCGGCTTTTTGACAGCTTTTTTGGTAATTTTGGAGAACGTATTCAGGTCCGCGGCATCGATGTTAGGCGATCTTAGGCGAGCGTTTTGGTGCCGTTGAATGAAAGTAAGTTGACGGCTTAATAAATAGATGCCATAGAAGTAATTCAATGTATGTCTAAAGCAAAATTCTATACATACTTTGTATTTTCCATTGGTATATTGATTTTTAGTAAAGTAAACAAGTGCTTGAGGAGGAAGTGGGATCTTGAAAGATCATAATATATAAGAAACTGTGAATAAAATGGTGAATATTTCCTCTTACAGTCTACCGCAATCAATAGTTCCCTAGAGCAAATAAGCACATTTATTAGTAGTATAAGCAGTTTTGTCTCTTAGACTCAGACATTTCTATTTTTTAAGCCTTAAGGAGAGACTGCACTCAATTTTTATTCTACCATGTATATGAAAGAACAGTTAAAAGTGTTAAAATCTATCTATCTATCTATCTATCTATCTATCTATCTATCTATCTATCACATGAAAGTAAAATCTATATTACCTTAAAGTTAAAGTGCATGTTTGTTTAACTGATAGGTGAGCACTGTTCAGCAGGACAGATCCCACAGAAAAAAAAAAATATTTTGCATAGTACTATCAATTTAAAAAAAAAAAAAAAAAAAAAAAACATATCACTGTAATAACACTTGAAATATACACTTTTAGATGGAACAGAGAAAATTTGAGGCATTAGAGTGAAATAAGAATGTGCGAAAAAACAGTGGGTGTCACTGATGATTATAAAAAATGTGAGTTCTTTATGGTCTTTCTATACAAATGATGTAAGTATCCATCAATCTAACTATTGAAGGGTTTCCCTGGTGACCACTTTACATGAATGTGATCAGTTGATTGACTGTGCGTTTGCCTAAGGGTTGTTGACCAAAGCTGTCCACTTGATGTTTACCAGCCCCCATTAAACTGAATTGAAGAGTGAAGTTCCTCCTATTTTGAAGTACAGCACATTTAACTAAAATGTAAAATGCTTCTAAACAAAATCTCATTGGACCAGGCATTTGCCCTGGGGCTCTTCAGTCTTTATAAACTCCTCTGTTTCACACTGATGAAGTGTTTGTCAAAATAAATACATAAATAAATCTATAAATGAATAATGTGCCCTCTAGCTTATTTATGGCTAATTTTTATTCATAATTCTATCATAGATGCTTAGTTTCTGATTGGCTAAAAATCTGAACTATGTGATCTCTGTGCTGTATGCATGAAGCATTGCAGGGTAATGATAACACCATTTTCGTTTTTGAAAAATATTGTGTTGGAAATCATTGACGGCATCGACTTTGAATATCACAATCTACCCAACTACAAGTTATCCATTAAATATCAACAACAAATTCAACAGCCAGCGGCAGTTAAATTGACAATAAACACCTTGTAATTAAGACATTTCTGTTGTGGTGTTATAGAATAACATATCAGCCAAATCCTAATGTTTGTTTTAAAGAAAATTAACATCCTTTTTAATGCAATTGTTTTTCAATAGCCAAACTCCACCCACCATTTTAATTTGGAGGAGCCAATATGGCCTTTAGTCCACAGCCAACAAGGGTAACTAAAATAATAGTTATTATAAAATGCATTGTTTTATGGATGTTATCTGATAAGCCAATTACATACAGAGTTAGCCTTGAGAAGTCAGCAGGGTGCATTTCAAGTTTTGAGAATTGGAAATTGCTCAGCTTTACAGAGCTAAATAACATAAATAGGGGGCAAAATAAATAATGAAAATATATTGCAAAGTTGCCTAATCATGCTTAACTAAACATTATATATAGAAATCTCAAGGCGTTTACTGTCCTTTTAGCAAATGCTCAACACCCACAGACTGAATGATAACATGTGGGGCACTAACGTTAGCGTGATCGCGATATTGAAATATAGCACCCACGTCAACTTGCAAGCTTATTACAGTTAAAAGTGAATGCAACTGCACAAGCGCAAACTATATTTGCGCTTGTCAGGTTAGCGCAAATGAAGATCTTGTGTAAATGATTAGATAGGACTAAATTAGAAGTTGCATTAAACACTACATAAATACATTAAAATAATGTGTTACACTCATACATACACCATCTAATAAAAAAATATTCATATAAATATTGAAAAAACTTATATGGGTTAAAAAGTATGTGGTATATGACAAGGTATTTGAATGGAAATGGCTATAATGTATATACATGTTGAGGCAACAGTAACTCAAATAACCACTCGCTACAATCAAGGTATGCAGAATACCATCTCTGAACGCACAACATGTCGAACCTTGAAGCAGATAGGCTACAGCAGCAGTAGACCACAACAGGTGCCACTCCTGTCAGCTAAGGACAATTCGAACACGCTCACCAAAATTGGACAATAGAAGATTGGAAAAACGTTGCCTTGTCTGATGAGTTTGAATTTTAGCTGCAACATTCAGATGGTAGGGTCAGAATTTGGTGTAAACAACATAAAATCATACATCCATCCGGCCTTGTATCAACGGTTCAGGCTGGTGGGGGTGGCGTAATAGTGTGGGGGATTTTTTCTAGGCACACTTTGAGCCCCTTAGTACCAATTGAGCATTGTTTAAATGCCACGGCCTACCTGAGTATTGTTGCTGACCATGTCCATCCCTTTATGACTCTAGTGTATCCATCTTCTGATGCCTACTTCCAGCAGGATAATGCACCATGTTGCAAAGCTCAAATCGTCTCAAACTGGTTTCTTGAACATGACAATGAGTTCACTGTACTCCAATGGCCTCCACAGTCACCAGATCTCAATCCAATAGAGCACCTTTTGGAAGTGGTGAAACGGGCGATTCACATCATTGATGTGCAGCCGACAAATCTGCAGCAACTGCGTGATGCTATCATGTCTATATGGACCAAAAACACCTTGTTGAATCTATGCCACTAACAATTAAGGCAGTTCTGAAGGCAAAAGGGGGTCTAATCCTGTACCAGCAAGGTGTACCAAATAAAGTGGCCGGTGAGTGTATATGCCCTAACCCTGGCCCTTAGCTATGTATACTACATATACAGAAAGTTCATAACTGATAACTAATATTTGTACTATTTGGGTTGCTTATTCTTTAAGTGATGATTTCATAGATATTTAGGACTTCTTTGTATATAATTATTCAAACCTAGCTGAGTGCATCTGATGCTAACTCCAATGTGGCACTCTCTTCTCTCTAGCACACATACCAAGACTAGAAGAAAGATGTCAAGGAGGAGTAGTGATTTTATTCTAGCCTTGGTTTACATTCAACTTTTTTTCTCCTCTAAAAAAAAAAATAATCACACCTTGCATATTGGTGGCATCAACTACTCCTTAGACCTATTTTACAGTTTCCTTAGCATATTGCACCATGTGCCAACACTTTCTTCCAGGAATCGTTTTATCTCACATACTGGGTGACTTTAATATTGGCATTCACATCAGTCCTGCCAATGCTTACAATCTTCTGTCTTCAACCTTTCCCCTTGTCTTCTCACAATGGTTTCCTTCTTCATCACATTTTGATAGCTACTTTGTTGATCTTGTATTCTCACATTTTCATGCTCTTTCTCTCTCTCAGCTATCTATTTCCTCGTCCTGTCAACAGCCACAAAAACATTCCAAATGATGTTTCCATTATACAATCACAACACCTTGTCCCTCACTTACCTTTATCCAGTTAACAATTCACCAGCCTCTGATCTTGATATAGAGGCACCTGCTAAACTACACCACTCCAAACACACAAAGTCTCAGTCTTGTCATTCTAAACATGATTGCTAAATCCAGAAATGCTATTGTACTATCAAGCACCCATGGAGATAATTGGCTTTTATTGCTGCAGATCTATCCTAAACCTATCCAAATAATTACTTCACATTTATACCCTCCATGTATTTCAACACAAACATCTCTTCCCTGTTCTACACTCTTGCATCTCTTCCCCTATGCAACCAAGGACCATTATTGTCAGTTTCCCACAAACATTAATAAGGTATTATAATATTGCACAAAACAACTTAATAGCAGGTACACAGCCCTCTGCCAATTGAACAGTAATGCACAGCTGCTTAACCTGTTAAAGAGGTGTCTGCACCTTGCAAAAAATTTACACTCACACACCTTGCATAAATTATTATAATAGTAGCATGTAACTTTCTACAGCTTGATAGTAATATAAATAAATACCCTTTTTTATGTGTGCCAGGTGTGGTCATAACCAGCTCCATTTTTGCTACATAATTTCCAATTAACAGAATATCTGAAATTGATAGAGTCCTTTTAACAAGGGTAATGTGTAGATTCAATGAATATCTACAGTATACAAATATGCAGAAGGGGCCTCATGTAGGTGGAGTTGTGCAATGCAAGCTATAGCTGCAGTTGGGAAATATGGGACATGGCGAGGTGATTAGGGACTGCAGGGGTTTAATGAGTACGTTCATATAATAGGGGTCTATTTATAGAACTGAAACTGGACTTATTAGCTCTCAGAGACTCAATGAAAACTTTGAGAAAAGTAGCCTTGATTTCCCAATAAACTAAGAGTTTCTTCCCAGAAAAAGTCACAATTGGAAAACAAATTTTTAATGGAGGATGTGGATTATTAACATTGAATGTAAAATGTGCTAATTTGTATTCTTACTGACAACAATATGCATAAAGTATGACATATATACTTTTATACATACATACAGTATTTAACAAAAGTGAGTACACCCCTCACATTTTTGTAAATATTTTATTATATCTTTTCATGTCACAGCACTGAAGAAATGACACTGTGCTACAATGTAAAGTATTGAGTGTACAGCCTGTATAACAGTGTAAATTTGCTGTCTTCGTAAAAAGAGAGAAGTGCTCAACCTGGTAACGAACAATAGCATACTAGCTTGTTCTATGGCTAGTTACCACCCAAGAAGTAGCCTCTTTTTGCTCAACATGTGCCTTTCACAGAGAAGAACTTTCCTGAAGCATATCAGCCTGATCCTGACTTCACAGTACAGTCCAGCCCCGAAATACCAGGCAATCCCTCTACTGAACAAGAGAAAAAGCAAAACCCCAAACGTACGTTTTGGCCTATTGTGGACCTCGTCAGTGAGGTGCAGCCATATCCCTCTAGGCACACTGAGCAACAGGTCCACGTCTGGGTTCCTGCATCATACTTAGGGAGACTTCCCTAAGTGTCATAATTTGCATACATAAAAAGAGAGAAGTGCTCAACCTGGGAACGAACAATAGCATAATAGCTTGTTCTATGGCTAGTTACCACCCAAGAAGCAGCCTCTTTTTGCTCAACATGTGCCTTTCACAGAGAAGAACTTTCCTGAAGCATATCAGTCATATCCTGACTTCACAGTACAGTCCAGCCCCGAAATAAATTTGCTGTCAACTCAAAATAACTCAACACACAGCCAATAATGTCTAATCCATTGGCAACAAAAGTGATTACACTCCTAAGTGGAAATGTCCAAATTGGGCCCAAAGTGTCAATATTTTGTGTGGCCACCATTATTTTCCAGCACTGCCTTAACCCTTTTGGGCATGGAGTTCACCAGAGCTTCACATATTTCCACTGGAGTCCTCTTCCACTCCTCCATGATGACATCACAGAGCTGGTGGATGTTATAAACCTTGTGCTCCCCCACCTTCCATTTGAGGATGCCCCATAGATGCTCAATAGGGTTTAGGTCTAGAGCCATGCATGGCCAGTCCATCAACTTTACCCTCAGCTTTTTTAGCAAGACAGTGGTCACATTGGAGGTGTGCTTTGGGTCATTATCATGTTGGAATACTGACCTGTGGCCCAGTCTCCAAAAGGGAGGGGATCATGCTCAGCTTCATTATGTCACAGTGTATGTCACAGTACATGTTGGCATTCATGGTTCAATCAATGAACTGTAGCTCCCCAGTGCCAGCAGCAATCATGCACGCCCAGACCATGACACTCCCACCACCATGCTTGACTGTAGGCAAAACACACTTGTCTTTGTACTCCTCACCTGGTTGCTGCCACACATGCTTGAAACCATCTAAACCAAATAAGTTTATCTTGGCCTCATCAGACCACAGGACATGGTTCCAGTAATCCATGTCCTTAGTCTGCTTGTTTTCAGCAAACTGTTTGCTGGCTTTCTTGTGCATCATCTTTAGAAGAGGCTTTCTTCTGGGATGTCAGCCATGCAGACCAATTTGATGCAGTGTGCGGCGTATGGTCTGAGCACTGACAGGCTGACCCCCCACTCCTTCAACCTCTGCAGCAATGCTGGCAGAACTCATATGTCTATTTCCCAAAGACAACCTCTGGATATGATGCTGAGCATGTGCACTCAACTTCTTTGGTCGACCATGGCGAGGCCTGTTCTAAATGGAAACCATCCTGTGAAACCACTGTATGGTCTTGCCCACCATGCTGCAGCTCAGTTTCAGGGTCTTGGCAATCTTCTTATAGCCTAGGCCATCTTTATGTAGAGCAACAATTCTTTTTTTCAGATCCTCAGAGAGTTCTTTGCCATGAGGTGCCTTGTTGAACTTCCAGTGACCAGTATGAGAGAATGTTAGAGCGATAACACCATATTTAACACACCTGCTCCCCATTCACACCTGAGACCTTGTAAAACTAACGAGTCACATGACACCGGGTAGGGAAAATGGCTAATTGGGCCCAATTTGGACATTTCCACTTAGGGGTGTACTCACTTTTGTTGCTAACAGTTTAGACATTAATAGCTGTGTGTTGAGTTATTTTGAGGGGACAGCAAATGTACACTGTTATACAGGCTGTACACTCACTACTTTACATTGTAGCAATGTGTCATTTCTTCAGTGTTGTCACATGAAAGGATATAATAAAATATCTACAAAAATATAAGGGGTGTACTCACTTTTGTGAGATACTGTATATAAGCATAAGAGGCACACTATAGTTGCTACAGCTTAAGGGGATACTAAATTACTAATCCCAATTTTTTTTTTTTAATTCTAAATTCTAAAAAAGAATTCAGATAGAATATGCAATTTTAAGCAACCTTCTAATTTACTCCTATTATCAATTTTTCTTTGTTCTTTTGCTATCTGTATTTAAAATGCAGGAGTATAAAGCTCAGGAGCCGGACCATTTTTGGTTCAGAACCTTGGTTACACTTGCTTATTGGTTACCCATATGTAGCCACCAATAAGCAAGCGCTATCCAGGGTGCTGAACCTAAAATGGGCCGGTTCTTAAGATTTAAATTCCTGCTTTTTAATCAAAGATAGCAAGATAACAAAGAAAAATTGATAATAGGAGTCAATTAGAAAGTTGCTTAAAATTGCATGCTGTATCTGAATCATTAAAGAAAAAATTGGGTTTAGTATCCCTTTAAGTTTGTCAGGGCTATCCATTAAAAATTAGATTTTTCAGATGCCCATATATTTGGCTTGGAATTACATATCTGGATAAAATATATGGGAATGACTACAAAGCTGGAAAATTTGAAGCAATTTGATTAAATACTTTTTTAAATATTTGAGTTTTAAAAAACAAGCAGGAGTTAAAAATCCATTAGACTTAACATTGGAGTTCTGGGTGAATATATAGGCAAAACATTTGCACATATCTGTTTGAGATTTGGTATTTTGATATATCTTGTTGAGAGCAAACTACTGTACATTGGGTAAAATTGCGTATGATTATTCATTTTTTGTGATATTTGTAAAAACAAAATGGTGAGATTTCTAAATCCATAGCCCATTTGGGACGCTTGCGTAGTGGGTTCTTTTTATTTGTAACCTGTGTGCTGTGTGTGGTCACAAGATCTCCAAGCATGCTATTTGCCTAGTGGAGTGCAGAGAGAGGCAGAGCCACTACAAACTGCGCTGCATGAAGAGCCAGCACACAAAGTCTCAGTCTTGTCATTCTAAACATGATTGCTAAATCCAGAAATGCTATTGTACTATCAAGCAACCATGGAGATAATTGGCTTTTATTGCTGCAGATCTATCCTAAACTAATCCAAACAACTACTTCACATTTATACCCTCCATGTATTTCAACACAAACATCTCTTCCCTGTTCTACACTCTTGCATCTCTTCCCCTATGCAACCAAGGACCATTATTGTCAGTTTTCCCACAAACACTGACAATAATGGTCAGGTATTATAATATTGCACAAAACAACTTAATAGCAGGTACACAGCCCTCTGCCAATTGAACAGCAATGCACAGCTGCTTAACCTGTTAAAGAGGTGTCTGCACCTTGCAAAAAAATGACACTCACACACCTTGCATAAATTATTATAATAGTAGCATGTAACTTTCTACAGCTTGATAGTAATATAAATAAATACCCTTTTTTATGTGTGCCAGGTTTGGTCATAAACCACAGGGATAGGCAAGGTGTCTGTACACGGACACTGGTGTCCGTGACTAGCCCTTGCAGTGTCCGCCACAACCTTAATATATCTTTTCTTTCTGATTAAATAATAGGAATAAAAAAAATTATGTAGTGTGAATAAAGTAAGTGGCTTGTCAAGAAATACTGGATGTGTATCTGCATTTGTATAGTAAAACCCAGCTCTATACAAAGACACAGTAGTGACACTGGCACATGCGTATAGCCAGACAAGGGCTGGTTATAGGGTCAGTAGTATCTGCATCAATAGGCTTACCATAATTTTTAGAGGTGAAACTGGGACCACCTGGTGCAGTGCCAGTGGGGGTGTGGTCAGGAGCGTGGTCAAGGGGGTGTGGCAATTACCGGTCCTTTTAAAGTAGTAGCTTTTATGTGTGTAATGTTTTGTGGATACTCTACCCTTCCTCAGTCAAACTAGTGAATCACACAGTTTAAATAGACCATAACACCACCCTCTAGTGAAAAAGGTACCATTACGTTGTCATGGCAAATAAATCATTAATCTAAATCTCAGATTCTAAATAATGCCAAACATCAAGCATAATTATCACTTTCATAATTATCAATTTCACAATTTAATATATGCAGTGTAATATGTGTTGTATGTGTCTAAGGAACAGAGCCAAATACTGATAAGGCATAAATACAACATTGAATGAAAGTAAAAAAGAAACACTTACCTGCTAAAGCTGTTTAAGAGGCTACTCTATACCATAATGCAGGAAGATTATAGCCAAAATGCTATCCTGCCTGAAGTAAAGCAAGATCCAGGCCAAAAATCCTGCCTGTCTGTACTTCCTAGTCATACCCATATGATTCCCCTAAAGGTGTATCACCGGTGATGTCACCAGGGGTCAGGGGTGTTAAATTCTTAGAAAAATTAACCAAGTAGTACTACTAAATTAGTACAAAGTATAAAGTACTATTAGTATAAAGTAGTACTACAAAAACTCTGCTCACTTTGATTAGACATTAATGGCTGTGTGTTGAGTTATTTTGTGGGGACAGCAAATTTACATTGTTATACAGGCTGTACACACACTACTTTACATTCTAGCAAAGTATCATTTCTTCAGTGTTGTCACATGAAAACATGAAAAGATATAATAAAATATTTACAAAAATGTGAGGGGTGTAGTCACTTTTTTGAGATACTGTATATATATATATATAAATATATTTAACATCCCTCAGAAAGCTTCTGGCTTTTCAGTGTCTCATATTTAGCTCTAATGAATATTGCAAAGAGCTTTTCTTAACCAGCAGATCTCACAGGAACTGATCTCAGACAAAATTACCTTTATTGAATCTAATCCAGTAACAGATGCTTCTCAATACAGCTTAGACCATAGATCTAGAAAGAGCGGTAACCTGGATAATCAGAGCAGCGTCAGGGTATGAATTCTAAACAAAAAATAAAATGTAAGTGACTGTGGGAAAAGGGACATGGAGAGTGAGTTGAAAAAAGTAGAAGGGAGATTAGGATGAAATAAAAAAAAATATCATACGCCATAGGTTAATATCTGTTTAACTTCTGCAAAAAGGCTAAACTCATAGGTAAAGTCCCAAGCAGGAAACGTCCTGTGATTGGTGGGTACATGCAACTGTGACTCCTGATTGCAGATCCCAAGCAGGAAATGTCCTGTGATTGGGGGGTACAAGCAACTGTGACTCCAGATTGCAGATCCCAAGCAGGAAATGTCCTGTGATTGGTGGGTACAAGCAACACAGCCAGGGAGCAAATCAGGAGTTTGATTTGCTCCCTGGCTGTGTTCTGCTGTGTTCTGCTCAGGAACTGCAAGCATTGCAGAGTGGAACTTTACCTATGTATTTAACTTTTTTTGAGGAGTTAAACACTGGTTGAATAATGCAAAAAATACATGATTAAGATTCTGTTTGTAGCATATTTCTGTACTTAATCTACATTATATATCTTACATACGTAAATTAAGATGAAAATCCAAATGTAATAGTTGTTTTTATTTTTTAATTATATTTTAATTAAAAGTTTCTACAACTATCATTGAATATTTTTAAATTGTGTTTGTCAGGATACATAATAATTTCAGGGAACAACAATATTAATTACCGTACAACAAATATTCAAAAGTTTATTTTATTTACGCACAATTGTAAGGGTACTTGGTTTGATTATACAGTTAAAATTTTACATATGTCTGGTTTCTTCAATTGTACCAATTATGCATATCAATTCTAAGGAGATATAAGCATATTTACAATTAGTGTTCTGAAAACCATCTGCGCTCAATTAAATCAGGTAATTGCGTGAGTGAATGTAATAGTGTTGTGTACTGTTTTTGTTTAATGAGGCTGAAATTCAGTGCCTGATTAGATTAACAAATGGTATGGCTTGAGAATTCCTAATGTGGTGTAGCTGAGGAGCGCTACCATTTCTCAGTGGCATAAAATAAGGAAGAATTCTTTAATTTAAGCGAATACAACTCTAATAACCAGGTAGGTAAAATCACTTATTTTTAGGCTTCACATTTGTTGCTTGATGACTGCAATTTCATCTGTTTTTATATGTAGAAACTTTCTCATTAACGTATTTCAAACACTAGAATGTCGGGTTAAGTTACTGGAAACAGGCAAGGAAAAGCATTTTCATCACTTTAATAAATACTTACCAGGATTTTCCGGCTTATTAGATAATATTAAATGCTCTAGTAACTCCTGAATTTTTCAGAAGTGTTTATATTAATACATAATGCAATACAAAAAAGGTTATCTAGTCAGGAATGTGTTGCATGCACAATATCACTATAGTGCAAACTGCTGTTAGCTTATAGATGGGGACCATTTTTTTACACCCCTCAAGCCATCCTCTGGTGACAATTGTGAAATAATATAGAATATTAATAATGTTAGTAGTCATTAGAACACTGGCACTGTATTTAAAATAGCACAGTGTTATGTTTTTCTTCTGTGTCACATTTGACTTAATAATGAGATTGATCTTACCAAAAAAAGTATAGTTTCAAAAGAGAAATTTATAAAGATGAGGTATGTAACTCTGCAGAAGCTGCAAGTAGAGAGCTTTATCCCATAGAAACTAAAAGACCTGAGGGCACACTTGCTTCCAGACTTCATGCTGATGATACCTGGCATCACTTTAAATGTTATTAAAATATAGTTATGCATAATATATTACAAATATAAATAAAATATTATATTTACAGTAGTCTAATTCAATGGCATTTTCAATTATTTCTTTTTGCCCTTAACCCCAGGAATTTTAGCTTATTTTTCAGAACTGGACGTTATGGATGCATGGAAAAGTTATGCTCAGCTACTAGACAGCCACAGATCATTGATTTGATAACATATGAAGATCATAGGTGTAGAAAGACATCATGGCCTCTATTTAACATTGCTTTGAAATTATTTTTTTGTGAAAATTTAAAAAAAATATATAAAAGGCTTTTCATAGTATTGATTAAAATTCTACCAAATATATCAATTGAACTGGAAATAAACTGGACAACTTTGCCATGATTAAATGGAATAGTAATGGTAAACATTTGAATGAACATGTATGGCAATGCTTTAAATCTAATTAGAAGAGACTATTTCTATAAAAAAAAAAGTTTAGGTAGACATATGCATTTGGTTTTGTCACAAATGCAAATTTGTTTCAAAACAGGGATATCCGTTTCATTTTCACTAAATTAATTTCCAAACAAATGCACCCTAAAATTTAAAGAAAACAAATACATACTGACAAAATTAATTTGTTTCCTTTAAATTGTTAAAATACCTTTTGCGTGCTGGAGAGCCGCACTAACCCGGTCTTCTTCTTCACATAGCCCCAGCCACGATAATATGAGGCTTAGTGTGGCGGCTCCCAGGGCCTACACTAAAGAATAAGGTCCTTTAGCGCACGCCTTTTGAGCCACCTCGCTAAACCTCCTATTAGCACTGCCGGGGCTCTGTGAAGAAGAAGGCCGGGTTATTACCAACACGCAAAAGGTAAGTGTAAAGATACATGCAAACCTTTTTACCTGTAGCTTTGGAACATTTATATTTGTTTAATGAAAACTTATGTAAATGTTCTAAGAATGTTCAGTTTTATTTTTCATGAATATTTGTTCTGAAAAATTTGGCCAAACCAAATTTTTCATGACTGCTCACCTCTAGTTTTAAGCAATGATACCACTGTGGGACATTCTTCAAGTGATAAAACAATTGTGAGTCATGTAATCTAGAAGAGCTACAAATATTAACTTTATTGTAAACAAATTGTTGGTGACAATTTCTAATATTTGCTATGGTACATGGGTGTGTTCTGATATCCTAGTTAAAGGGACAGTCTAGTCAAAATTAAACTTTCATGATTCAGATAGGGCATGCAATTTTTTTTTTTTTTAAGTAAAATTTTTTATTGAGACAAATGCAAAGATAAAAAACAACACCTTTGAAAGCATATGGTAAAAAGAGTACAACATACAAACAGTATGCATACAATTATGGAGTGAGCAATTAGAGGGTAGTTCTAGGTTAGTTTGGGCACAAAGAATTGTAACCCTCCAGCGTAAATGAAGTTAGTCAGAAGGCTAGGGGTGATGCTAAAGGGTCTCTTTTTTCACATGGTGTATATTGGAAAGTTATATTTGTTGTAGGTATCGATATAGAACGTATTGCTAACAAGCTTATATAGTTAAGAGGAAGTGGGACCCAGGAGGCAGGGAAGAAAAAAAAAAAAAAAGGAGGAGGGGGAGTTGAGTTTCATTAATGGAGGGGTAGGAAGTGGAAGGAGGGGAGGGGTAATAGGATGTGGAGGTAGGAGGGGGTTTATGTGTGTGTGAGGTTTGGTCTTGGGAGTCAGTTCCCATGTTGGAAATTTAGAGAGCCAAGGGGAGACCAGATCTCATAAAAAGAGTCAACCTTATCTAGGACTTTGTATGAATATTGTTCCATTTGCCCTATATAATGGGCGATGGATAGTACTTGGGAGAAGGGTGGTGATCTCTCTTCCTTCCAGGACCTGGCTATAGTTAGTTTCATGTCCATGAGAATATAGATTGTGAGGGCTTCATTGCGAGAGATGAGATTGGACATCTACATAGGGCATGCAATTTTAAACAACTTTCCAATTGACTTTTATCATTACATTTGCTTTGTTCCCTTGGTGGTATTTTTGAAAAGCTAAACCTAGGTAGGCTCAAACTGATTTCTAAACCGTTGAAAACCCGTCTCTTAGCTCAGAGCACTTTGAAAGATTTTCACAGTTAGACAGTACTAGTTCATGTGTATCATAGAGATAGCATTGTGCTCACTCCCGTGGAGTTATTAAGGAGTCTGCCCTGATTGGCTAAACGGCATGTCTGTCAAAGCACTGAGATAAGGGGGCAGTCTGCAGAGACTTAGATACTAGGTAATCACAAATGTAAAACATATATTAATATAACTGTGTCGGTTATGCAAAACTAGGGAATGGGTAATAAAGGGATTATCTGTCTTTTTAAACAATAAAAATTCTGATGTAGATTGTCCCTTCAAGAATCACTACTTTAGAGCAACCAGTGGGAATTACAAAAACAGAACAAACTGCCACTTTACTCTGATCACAGTGCATAGTTTAAGATGGGGGAAATAAGAAGGTGAGAAACTTAGTTGCTCAGTTAAATGTGTATAGCAATCTCGGAGAGCTGGACATTCTGGTTAGTGACCTACACATACACCTTTAAATAGATCATATCTTATATTCCCTTTATATCTGTGAAACAGGCTAACAAATGTAAAAGTACTTTGTTTGCTATTTTGGTAAAGTTTGTAAGCAATGAGGCCCTCAGTTGTCATAAAACATACTTTATTCCAAGTCAGAAAGCAACCCACAGACTCTATTAGCATTTTGAGTGCATAGCTAATGACGAAGATGAGACTCTTGGGTGATTAATAGTTTAATATATATGCAAATACTTCTATCCCAAGGCGATATTTTACCCAAAATGCACATTTATAGCTCCAGTTGACCTCTTTAGCAATATAACTTTAGAAAGAGTTTACACATCACTGTCTCTAAACTCATCTCTCTTTAAAGGATTTGTTATCAATTACAAATATCTGTAAGGAACATCTATTGTCTTATTTTTGTATTTAATAGCCATAATCTGATGGGTTATATAATATTTACAAAGGTGTTTAACCCTTTCACTGCTAATCCTATTTCACCCTATAACTGAGCCAATTTTAAACTTTTTTTTTGCTACCTACATTTAAACCCTAATGTAAATCAAATTTCAGTGAGTGATCCACAGAAATGATGTATTATATATATTACCATTATTATATTTATAATTCATGTCATTTGAAATAGCTGCGTCAACAACAGTAAAAAAAAGTGTATAATTATTGTTTAGATTTTAGTAAAATAATATTAAAAATGGCCACGTTACCACTGCTGTTACTTTGTTACCACAGTAGTCACCTGACTATACAGACAATGGGCGCGATCCGATATACGGCGTAGTTTTTGGCGCAAATGAGGGAACCCGCGCCGCCCGTAGTTTCACCTCGCAAATCGGGGTATTACATATACCCCGCCGGCAGTTCCAAAAGTGCCGTAAGTCGGATAAACTAGCGATGTCCAGAAATAAGCGTAACTACAAATTTCTGGAGTCGCTAGTGACTTACAGCACTTTAGAAACTGCCGGCGTCTAAGAAAAGTTAAAAAAAAAAAAATCTCCCGTAACTGTCTAACCTGCCTTTCAAAAATAAGCCCGACACGTATACCCCTATATCCGCAATCCCCCCTCTCACTCCTAATAATAAATATATTAACCCCCTAGACCGACAACCCCCTACAACGCAATAAGCCTAATTATTAACCCCTTAACCGCCAATGCCCACACCGCAATTAACCTATCCTAGTATTAACCCCTAAACCGCAGCTCCCGGAGCCCACCGCCACCTACATTATATGTATTAACCCCTAAACCGCTGCTCCCGGACGCCGCCACACCTAAATAAAGTGTTTAACCCCTAAACTGCCGCTCCTGGACCCCGCCGCCACCTACATTAAATTTATTAACCCCTAATCTGACCCCCCTACACCGCCGCCACCTACATTAAATTTATTAACCCCTAATCTGACCCCCTTACACCACCGCCATCTAAATTAAATTTATTAACCCCTAATCTGACCCCCCTACACCGTCGCCACCTACATTAAATGTATTAACCCCTAATCTGACCCCCCTACACCGGCGCCACCTACATTAAATTTATTAACCCCTAATCTCCTGCCCCCAACGTCGCCGCCACTATATTAAATTTATTAACCCCTAAACCTAAGTCTAACCCTAACACCCCCCTAACTTAATTATTATTTAAATAAATCTAAATAATATAACTATTATTAACTAAATTATTCCTATTTAAAACTAAATACTTACCTATAAAATAAACCCTAAAATAGCTACAATATAATTAATAATTACATTGTAGCTATTTTAGTATTTATTTTTATTTTACAGGCAACTTTGTATTTATTTTAACTAGGTACAATAGCTATTAAATAGTTAATAACTATTTAATAGCTACCTAGTTAAAATAATTACAAAATTACCTGTAAAATTAAACCTAACCTAAGGTACAAATACACCTAACACTACACTATCAATAAATAAATTAAATTAATTAACTACAATTAGCTGAAATAAAATACAATTAAATTAAATAAACTATAGTACAAAAACAAACAAACACTAAATTACAAAAAATTACAAGAAGTTTAAACGAATTACACCTAATCTAAGCCCCCTAATAAAATAAAAAAGCCCCCCAAAATAATAGAATGCCCTACCCTATACTAAATTACAAATAGCCCTTAAAAGGGCCTTTTGCTGGGCATTGCCCCAAAATAATCAGCTCTTTTACCTGTAAAAAAAAGAACAATCCCCCCCCAACATTACAACCCACCACCCACACACCCCTACTCTAAAACCCACCCGATCCCCCCTTAAAAAAAACTAACACTACCCTATTGAAGATCACCCTACCTTGAGCCGTCTTCACCAAGCTGGGCCAAAGTCTTCATCCGATGAGGCAGAAGAGGACATCCGGACCGGCAGACATCTTCATCCCAGCAGCATCTTCTATCTTCATCCATCCGACGAGGAGCGGCTCCATCTTCAAGACCTCCGGCGCGGAGCATCCTTCCTGGCTGATGGACTAACGACGAATGACGGTTCCTTTAAATCACGTCATCCAAGATGGCGTCCCTTGCATTCGATTGGCTGATAGGATTCTATCAGCCAATCGGAATTAAGGTAGGAAAAATCAGATTGGTTTATTTAATCAGCCAATTGGATTGAAGTTCAATCTGATTGGCTGATTGGATCAGCGAATAGAATGCGAGGTCAATTCTATTGGCTTATCCAATCAGCCAATCGGATTGAACTTCAATCCGATTGGCTGATTAAATCAACCAATTGGATTTTTCCTACCTTAATTCCGATTGGCTGATAGAATCCTATCAGCCAATCGGAATTCGAGGGACGCCATCTAGGATGACGTCATTTAAAGGAACTGTCATTCGTCGTTAGTCCATCGGCCAGGAAGGATGCTCCGCGCCGGAGGTCTTGAAGATGGAGCAGCTCCTCGTCGGTGTCAGGGATTTATCTCTTTTCCTACTGTGCCTTTAAGGATGTCAACTCACTACCCCTATTTAAGGCTCCTCCCAACAGAACTCATTGCTTGGTAATTTGTTGCTCAGTGTGAAGCTGCTTCAGAAGAGACCTAGCCGTTTATACTACTTTGTATTCTCAACTTATTGCTCCCCATGAGTATCTGCCTATTTGAATCAACTTGCAGATACTCTTTTGTGCTTGAAGATTTGCTCCGTTTGTTCACTAAGAGATTCTTCAGTCTCTCTCCTGTAGTGAGGTTGTTCCCCTGCAGCGTGTGACGTCGCGCTCCTCATTCTCCCGCCGTGGATCTCTGCCAGGCTTTCTGCGATACTCCTAGGACTTGTTGCTGTGTGGTAACTGTATCGCTATGTGCTAATATCATCTACAATATTTCTAGTATATATATATTGCATTCTATGAACTGTGTGTATTGCTGCAACCTCATTTTTCCTTCAATTGCTATATATTGTGGAACGCTCACTTGCTGGATTTCCATATTCGCTTCAGATATCAAATATGCACTAAACCTTTTTACTGCTATTTACCATATTACAAACAAATAACTGTGACAAAGATTATTACAAAGTACCATTATTCATTATCGGATTGCATAAGCATAATTCAAACTCTACGCAATTAACCTCTATTGTGCTTGAAATTAACTGTTTGCTCTAACTTAAACTATAACTGTTTCTTCAAGTTTACCACAGCTTATATTACTCTGATTGAACAACTCTGCAAAGTATTAATATTCATTATCAAAGTATGGTTTACAAAATGACCAGAGGTTGATTTATTCACTTATCAAAGTACTGTGTTAACTTCAGTGTGTTTGTTAAAGCCTGCTGCATAAACTATTTCCTTTGCAACTCTGTTTGAATTAAGGCACCTGCACTAATTAACACTTTCACTACTGCTGCAGTCAATCCTATAAGACTTACTCTCTTTTCTGCTTTAAGCATTTATTGTTGCGTGAAGGTTCCGGTTTCACTCAGCAACCCTGCTGTAGTGACCCTCAGATCAATGAGCATATCAGGGTTCCCTTAAGTTAAATCTGTGGGAATCCGAGGTAAGGTGTGAGACTGAGTGGTCCTGCATAAAGCAGGGGCTGTAATTGTAGTGTTCTCTAAAAACAACTAAACATATCCTTACATATTACCAAGCCTTAAAAAAAAAAAAAAAAGGAATACTACTAACAGCTAAAATCATGGATGTAAGTGAACTGTCCAGGAGAGTTGGTTCTTTAGCTCAGAGTATGGATCACATGATTCAAGGCTTAAGGGATATACAACTAGAGAATCAGAGTATAAATTTTTTTATTAATGATCATCTTGCAAACAAAACTACTAATGTTGACTCATGTCCAGAACCCATTGTTAGTCCACCTGAAAAGTTCTCTGGGGACAGAGCTATGTTTAGGGATTTCAGGAATTCCTGCACTCTGCTTTTTACTTTGAAACCTAAGTCATACCCAACTGACAGGATTAGAGTTCTAACTGTAATTTCATTTCTCAGAGGTGAGGCCAGGTCTTGGGCCAATGCTTTCTATGAAAAAAATGATCCTATCCTAAATTCACTAGAAGATTTTTTTTCTGCAATGTCTCTTTTATATGAAGATCACAATAGAAAAAATACTGCTGAAACTGCCATTAGGTCTCTAAGACAGGGCAAAAGAATGGTAGAAGACTACATTACTGAATTTAAAAGATGGGCTCCTGACACCCTGTGGAATATTCCTGCTCTACGCAATCAGTTCCGTTTGGGACTCAATGATGCAGTTAAGGATGAATTAGCAAGGGGTGTGATTCCAGAGGACTTGGATGAATTGATGACTCTCTCTATTGGTATAGATTGTCGGCTTAGGGAAAGGAAGTCAGAGAGATCCTATTCAGAGACTACCCCCAGAAGAAACCCCAATTATCATCACTCAACACCTTCCACAGCATTCACTAGACCCATTGAAGAACCCATGGATGTTGCAGTTATTAGGGGACCCTTGAGACCTGAGGAGAAAGCTAGGCGTAAGCTACTAAACCTATGTCTATACTGTGCTGAAAAGAACCATGCTGTTAGGGGCTGTCCCTCTCTGATTCGACAAAAGAAGGGTAAGACTTTGTCCAATGCCCATACTGTTAATTTGGTTGACAGCATAAAATCTCATCTATCTATTTATGTCTCCCTACAGTGGTCCCATCAGAAG
Organism: Bombina bombina; assembly: GCF_027579735.1. Taxonomy (NCBI): domain Eukaryota; kingdom Metazoa; phylum Chordata; class Amphibia; order Anura; family Bombinatoridae; genus Bombina; species Bombina bombina. The sequence goes on along the minus strand of NC_069503.1, from coordinate 317,938,117 downwards.
ATAAACGTTCAGGCCATAATTGACTCTGGGGCTTCTGGGAATTTTGCTGATAACACCTTTGTTGTTAATAATCACATCCCACTAATAAAGAAGAGTGTTGCTTTAGCTATTCGTCTGGTTGACGGTTCCTTCTTTAGCTCTGGTCCCATAACTCACCACACTATCCCACTCAAAGTTGTTACCCCTTCAGGACACACAGAGCTTATTTGTTTTGATGTTCTTCCTTCTTCTGTCTATCCATTAATCCTTGGACTGAATTGGTTAATAAAGCATAATCCCACTATATCGTGGTCCACAGCATCAGTAGTTTTTGATTCAAACCACTGTAAACAATCCTGTTTTGGGGTACACACACTTTGTCATATCACTGAACATAAGTTACCAGAATGTTATAGTGAATTTGCTGATGTTTTTGATAAAAAGGAGGCTGAGTCATTACCTCCACACAGAGACTATGATTGTCCTATTGATCTTATACCTGGAAGCTCCATACCATATGGACATATATATCCATTGTCACAGCCAGAATTAAATCATTTAAAAGAATATTTAGATGATAATTTGAAAAAAGGCTTTATTAGACCTTCCACATCCTCTGCAGCTGCAGCAATGTTTTTTGTAAAAAACAAGGATGGCAGTCTTAGACCCATCATTGATTATAGGCAGTTGAACAAATGCACAAAAAAGAACAGATACCCCCTGCCCCTCATACCTGAACTTATTGAACGTTTACAAGGTGCCACAGTTTTTACTAAACTTGACCTCAGAGGTGCTTACAATCTGATTAGGATGAGGGCAGGGGATGAATGGTTAACTGCATTTCGTACTAGATACGGTTTATATGAATACACTGTAATGCCCTTTGGGTTGTGCAATGCCCCAGCGACTTTTCAATGTTTTATAAATGATGTCTTTCATGATTTGTTAGATATCTGTATTGTCGTATACTTGGATGACATCTTGGTTTACTCAAATTCTCTACAGGATCACATTGTACATGTCAAGCAAGTGTTGACACGTTTAAGGGCACACCGTCTTTATGCAAAGCTTGAAAAGTGTATTTTTAATACAAACACCATATCATTCCTTGGTTATTGCATCTCACCAGCTGGAATTTCAATGGAGTCAAGCAAAGTAGAAGCTATCACTAATTGGCCTATTCCTCGTAATAAAAAAGATGTTCAAAGATTCCTTGGCTTTGCGAACTTTTATAGAAAGTTCATTAAAGACTTTTCACTTATTGTTAGACCTCTCACTACGTTAACACGTAAGCAAGTTAAGTTTGTATGGAATCAAGATGCTGATCATTCCTTCAATACTCTAAAAACTAAATTTGTTTCAGCCCCTATCTTACAGTTTCCAGATCCCACATGTCAATTTACGCTAGAAGTCGATGCTTCTGAGTTTGCTGTGGGGGCTGTTTTATCTCAAAGACGTTCTGAAAAAGAACCTTTACATCCTGTCTCCTACTATTCTAGAACTATGAGTTCAGCAGAGATTAACTATGGAATCGGTGATAAGGAACTTCTCGCAATCAAATCAGCTTTGGAGTTCTGGCGACACCTCCTAGAGGGTGCAACATATCCAATCACCATCTATACCGATCACCGTAATTTAGAATATCTAAAATCAAACAAGACCCTCACTGCTCGTCAGGTTCGATGGAGTTTGTTCTTCTCTCGTTTTGATTACGTCATTACTTATAGACCAGGTTCAAAAAATATGAAAGCTGATGCTCTTTCTAGAAAAGACCCTCGTCCTACTGATGTGGTTTCTCCTTCATCTATCATACCTCCGGATAGAATTATTTGTTTAACAACTGAGTTTAAAACCATCTTACAAGAACATCTGAAGGATGATTCATCTTTGGGTCATTTGGATGTACTAAAACATTCCGACAACTTATACTATCATGGCACTTTATTGTATATACCTCCTTCTCTCAGGAATGAGATACTTACCTCTGCTCATGACTCTTTATTGGCTGATCATCCTGGAGTTCATAGAACTGCTCATTTGATTAAAAGGAATTACTGGTGGCCAAAGATGAATGATACTATTAAACAGTATATTGATTCCTGTATGGTATGTACAACTAAGAAATATCAGCATAAGAGTCCTTATGGTTACCTTCTCTCTTTACCAGTACCAGACAGACCCTGGGCAGCAATTGCTATGGATTTTGTTGTTGATCTGCCCTCGTCAGCTAATTATAATACCATATTGGTTGTAGTGGACTTATTCTCTAAAATGGCACATTTCCTTCCACATAGAGGATTGCCTACGTCTTCAGAAACTGCTTCACTATTTTTGAATCACATTGTAAAACTACATGGTTTACCTGAAACAATCACCACAGATAGAGGTACGCAATTCACCTCGAGGTTTTGGAATCAATTGTGTTCCTCTCTTAACATTACTAAACGTTTGAGTACCGCTTATCATCCACAAACGAATGGTCAAACAGAAAGAACAAATCAAACATTAGAGCAGTACCTTCGTTGCTACTGCACTCAACAACAAGATAACTGGCATTCTCTACTTGCTACTGCTGAATTTGCTCATAATAATGCCGTAAATTCATCAACTAAAATGACACCATTTTACATCAATTATGGATTTCATCCCTCATACTATCCAAATCAGATCAACAATTCCGACATGCCTATAGTTAATGATCTTGTTAATACCATTGCTACCAATTTCTCAGCATTGAAACAAGTTTTACTAGAAGCCCAGGCTGTTCAGAAACATCACTACGACCTACGTAGATCCAAGCCTCCAGATTACAAGATTGGTGACAAAGTTTGGTTAAGCACTAAACATTTACGCTTACAAGTTCCATCTAAAAAACTGGCTTCCCTATATTTAGGGCCTTATCCGATACAAAAGATCATCAATGTTAATGCTGTAACACTTAAACTACCAGATTCCATGAAGATACATCCCACATTCCACGTCTCTCTTTTGAAACCTTACAGTGCAATCAGAGATTCAACTCAAAATGAGACGGTGGATCCTACAGTCATTGATGGCATGGAATATGAGATTGAGTCTATCATAGACTCTCGTTACCATCGTAATCAACTTCAGTATCTTGTCAGTTGGAAGGGATTTGGTCCTGAGGAGGACTCTTGGGAGCCTTTCAATAATGTCTCTGCACCACGTCTTGTCTCTTTGTTTCATCGTAGACATCCTGATCGTCCTGGTCCTTGATCCGCGGAGCGGCTCCTTGGGGGGGGTGTCCTGTCAGGGATTTATCTCTTTTCCTACTGTGCCTTTAAGGATGTCAACTTACTACCCCTATTTAAGGCTCCTCCCAACAGAACTCATTGCTTGGTAATTTGTTGCTCAGTGTGAAGCTGCTTCAGAAGAGACCTAGCCGTTTATACTACTTTGTATTCTCAACTTATTGCTCCCCATGAGTATCTGCCTATTTGAATCAACTTGCAGATACTCTTTTGTGCTTGAAGATTTGCTCCGTTTGTTCACTAAGAGATTCTTCAGTCTCTCTCCTGTAGTGAGGTTGTTCCCCTGCAGCGTGTGACGTCACGCTCCTCATTCTCCCGCCGCGGATCTCTGCCAGGCTTTCTGCGATACTCCTAGGACTTGTTGCTGTGTGGTAACTGTATCGCTATGTGCTAATATCATCTACAATATTTCTAGTATATATATATTGCATTCTATGAACTGTGTGTATTGCTGCAACCTCATTTTTCCTTCAATTGCTATATATTGTGGAACGCTCACTTGCTGGATTTCCATATTCGCTTCAGATATCAAATATGCACTAAACCTTTTTACTGCTATTTACCATATTACAAACAAATAACTGTGACAAAGATTATTACAAAGTACCATTATTCATTATCGGATTGCATAAGCATAATTCAAACTCTACGCAATTAACCTCTATTGTGCTTGAAATTAACTGTTTGCTCTAACTTAAACTATAACTGTTTCTTCAAGTTTACCACAGCTTATATTACTCTGATTGAACAACTCTGCAAAGTATTAATATTCATTATCAAAGTATGGTTTACAAAATGACCTGAGGTTGATTTATTCACTTATCAAAGTACTGTGTTAACTTCAGTGTGTTTGTTAAAGCCTGCTGCATAAACTATTTCCTTTGCAACTCTGTTTGAATTAAGGCACCTGCACTAATTAACACTTTCACTACTGCTGCAGTCAATCCTATAAGACTTACTCTCTTTTCTGCTTTAAGCATTTATTGTTGCGTGAAGGTTCCGGTTTCACTCAGCAACCCTGCTGTAGTGACCCTCAGATCAATGAGCATATCAGGGTTCCCTTAAGTTAAATCTGTGGGAATCCGAGGTAAGGTGTGAGACTGAGTGGTCCTGCATAAAGCAGGGGCTGTAATTGTAGTGTTCTCTAAAAACAACTAAACATATCCTTACAGTCGGATGGATGAAGATAGAAGATGCTGCTTGGATGAAGATGTCTGCCGGTCCGGATGTCCTCTTCTGCCCGGATAGGATGAAGACTTCTGCCAGTCCAGATGTCCTCTTCTGCCCCATCGGATGAAGACTTCGGACCGGATCGGATGACCACTGGTGCCCGGCTGGGTGAAGACGGCTCAAGGTAGGGTGATCTTCAAGGGGGTAGTGTTAGGTTTTTTTAAGGGGGGATTGGGTGGGTTTTAGAGTAGGGGTGTGTGGGTGGTGGGTTGTAATGTTGGGGGGTGGTATTGTCTTTTTTTTTACAGGTAAAAGAGCTGATTACTTTGGGGCAATGCCCCGCAAAAAGCCCTTTTAAGGGCTATTTGTAATTTAATATAGGGTAGGGCATTTTATTATTTTGGGGGGCTTTTTTATTTTATTAGGGGGCTTAGATTAGGTGTAATTAGTTTAAAATTCTTGTAATTTTTTTTATTTTCTGTAATTTAGTGTTTTTTTTGTAATATAGTTTATTTAATTTAATTGTATTTTATTTTAGCTAATTGTAGTTAATTAATTTAATGTATTTATTGATAGTGTAGTGTTAGGTGTATTTGTAACTTAGGTTAGGATTTATTTTACAGGTAATTTTGTAATTATTTTAACTAGGTAGCTATTAAATAGTTATTAACTATTTAATAGCTATTGTACATAGTTAAAATAAATACAAAGTTGCCTGTAAAATAAAAATAAATCCTAAAATAGCTACAATGTAATTATTAATTATATTGTAGCTATCTTAGGGTTTATTTTATAGGTAAGTATTTAGTTTTAAATAGGAATAATTTAGTTAATAATAGTAATATTATTTAGATTTATTTAATTAATAATTAAGTTAGGGGGGTGTTAGGGTTAGACTTAGGTTTAGGGAGTAATACATTTAATGTAGGTGGCGGCGGTGTAGGGGGGTCAGATTAGGGGTTAATAAATTTAATGTAGGTGGCGGCGGGGTCCGGGAGTGGCGGTTTAGGGGTTAAACACTTTATTAGTTAGACATTGCGCATGCGTTAGGTGTTAGTTTTTTTTTTTAAAGGCTATTTAGGGAGTTACGGTGCTCCCATACTCAGCGCAAGGCCTGCTATGGCTGCATTTTATGGCGAGGTTAAAATGGAGTAAGATTTCTCCATTTTCGCCACGTAAGGCCTTGCACTGGATATTGGATATCGATTTACGACGCGGTCCCATGTTAGCCTATGGGAGTAAAAATTGCGAGCGACGGGTGAAATATACGGGCATAACTTGTATGCTATGTCGTATATATGTGATACCAAAACAGCGCAAAAACCGGCGTCGCCGGCTTTTGCGGGAGACGCTGCATATCGGATGGGGCCCAATATTTATATCTTTTTTTAAATGATGGACTTTTCTGCTATAAAATAAACATTGACATGACAGATTTTTGTATTGCACATATAATGACCCATTCCCAAGCAAATCCTATGTTTTTTTTTGTACTTTATTTTTAAGCAATCTGCTATGTAGTACTGCTCCAAGACCACCACCATTTGAAAAAGCAGGCAATTCTGTTTCTTGAGGTTTCAAGGAGGTTTGTAGCTGCTAAGGAAACTGGAATTTAGGGGTTTTAAAAACTTCTACCCATCCAGCTCTCTTGCAGCTACACTAAGCTTTCTGCTTCTGCCCCTTTTGTGATGTCACCATGTGGTGAGGTGACATTACCATCACTCCCACTAGGCCACTAACAAAAAAAGCATTTGATTGGCGATCGCCCTGTGTGACGACTCATCATGCACATTGAAGTGGTTAAGATCTCATCATCTGAATAGACTCATACATTTATTAGTTAATATTAAGTTTTTTTAGTTTTGTTTTTTTAAATATACCCTAGCCTATTAAGTAATAGAAACTTGTTTCCTACATTTCCTTGTATGCTTGTTTATAAGTAACCCATGCAAAATAAAATCAGAGTTAAGAAGCCATTACAGTAACAATCACCATCTATACTATAATTGCATTTGTAATGTCTGTCGCCGTTGGAGATGCAATAAGTATGTAAAAAACACTTAACCCGCACTCAATAAGTATAAAAAAAAAATACCGCCCACAATAAGTATTAAAAAAAACAACCTAACTGCCCGCACAAGTATTAAGAAAAAAACTACCTAATAAAACTATTAACCCCTAAACCGCCAACCCATAAAACCTAATTTACCTATTAACTCCTACACCGCCCACCCCCACAACGCAAAAAACTAATTTAATGACTAAGCCCCCTAACTTAACTTAACACCCCCTAAATTACAATAAAAATAAACTACATTACTATATAAAAAAAAAATACGTTACCTTAATCTAACATTACAGAAAATAAAAAAGGCTAGCATTACAAAAAATAATAAACACATTATCCAAAATAAAAAATAAATAAACCTAATCCCTATGAAAATAAAAAAGCCCCCCCAAAATAGAACACCCCCTATTCTAATGCTAAACTACCAATAGCCCTTAAAATAGCTTTTTGTAGGGCAGTGCCCTAAGTTAAACAGCTCTTTTACATTAAAAATAAACAAAGTCCCCCCTAACAGTAAACCCCCCCCAACCACCAAACCCTGCAAAATAAAAAAAAACTAACACAAAAAAAAATAAACTACCCATTGCCCTGAAAACGGCATTTGTATGGGCATTGCCCTTAAAAGAGCATTTAGCTCTTTTAAGAAAGCACACAAAAAACCTAAGTTAAAAAATTAAAAAAAATTAAAAAAATTAAAAACAAACTAACACTAAATCCCCAAATAGGTATTTACGGTTTCAGAAGTCCGGCGGAGAAGGTCTTCTTCCAGGCGGGTCCATCATCTTCATCCACAGAGAAGGCGGCATGGAGCAGAGGTCCGGAGCGGTCTTCCCAGATGTGGCGATCCTCAGCAGCGGTGGCGCTCCTCGGCAGCGGCAGTGGCGCTCCTTAGTGGCCAGGCTTGGAGGTTCCGCTTCATGCAATCGCCCGCCTCACACTGAAGAAAGAATTCAAGGAACTCCATTTATTGGGGTACCTTGAATTCCTATTGGCTGAAATTTTTAGAATCAGCCAATAGGATGAGAGCTACTGAAATCTTATTGGCTGATTTGAACAGCCAATAGGATTTTAATAGCTGTAATCCTATTGGCTGTTTTGAAAAATTCAGCCAATAGGAATGCATAGTACCCCAAAGTGATTGTGGTACCTTGCATTCTTTCTTCAGTAAACCACGGACGATCAGATGAAGAAAAGCCTCCATGTTGCTGAGGACCGCTGCCAAGGACTGCCGCAGAGGAGCGCCACATCTGGGAAGACCGCTCCGGACCTCTACTCCGCGCTGCCTTTGGACCTGCCTGGAAAAAGACCTTCTCCGCCAGACTTCTGAAACCGTGAGTACCTATTTGGGGCTTTAGTGTTAGTTTTTTTTTTTTTTTTTTTAAACTTAGGGATTTTTTGGGCTTTCTTATAAGAGCTTTTTTTTTTATATAGATTTTTATTAGGACATATGCCATACAGTCATAATGAGAAACATTACACAGTAGTACTTTTGTGAACAAAAACAACTTCCAAAAGAATTTTTATAATAATGAGGTGGTCTCAACACAGTCCCAATAGAGACCTAAACCTCACAAGTCCCATCATAATCCAATGTCCTTTGGGTCAGACAGGAAGATAGTGCTTATGTCCAGCAATAACATCCATTTATAACAACATAACAATCATGGAACAACATATGATTGATATAATTCAAGGTTAACTTGTGATAAACGTATAGAGATTAACAAGTGATAACAATTCAGTAAATTGTTTCATATCTAAATATCTTCTATTTAACAAGATATCTCTGAATAGAAATAAGGAAAAAGTGGATATACATCATAGAAATAGAGGAAAAAGGAGAAAAATAAGATAGAAGAGAGGAAAAAGAAGAGGGAAAAAAAAATATGAAGGGCGGGTGGATAGGGTGTATGATACAGCTACAAGATGACTGTAAGTTACGGCTATAACACAATACCATAGATAGTCTGAGGTAGAAGCCACAAAATCTGAGCGAAAAACTACACAGGACTATAGTCCCAAACCAAGGCATGGAGGTCTTCAGAACCATGTATATGAGAAACATATGCTTCCATTAATTTAATATATCTCAAAGTGTCCACAACTTGTTCCCAGAGGGGAGAGGCTGGCTGAAGCCACATTTTGGCAATGGTTAATTTAATCGCCAAAAATAAGTAAATGCAGAACAATTTTTGTGAAAAGTGTAGCTTCGTAGGGAGGATATGGAACAGACCTACACTGGGTGTTGCTGGTATTAAGATGCCCTTTAAATTGCAGTATTGGACTGCTTTCTGCCATAAAGAGGCAATGACCGGGCAAGACCACCAAATGTGGGCTGGAGTGCCCAATGCGTCACAACCCCTCCAACACTTGGGAGAGTTAGTATGTGATATTTTAAATAGACGGACCGGTGTCATGTGCCACTGCAATAATACTTTGAGAAATAATTCATAAAGAGTAATGCAATGGGCTGCTTTTTTAGTCAGTCGAATTGCCAAGTACCATGCTAGTGGTTCATGAATTGTGCCCAAGGAAGATTCCCATTGCTTTATTGGTGGAGATTTATAGAAAAGTGGAGTGTGTAAGATATCCTGGTAAGAAGATGAGAGCAATTTTTTATATGAGATTTTTAAATCCCATTTCGTCTCCCACTTGGTTTTAGACCGCATCAGATCTTTGTCAAAACCCCATGATTTAAGAAAGCTCCGTAATCTCCAGAACTCAAAGTGTAAAAGTAAAGGCGGATTATACTTCTGAAGAAAAGACTGATATGAGATCAATTTGACCCCCTCATATAGGTCTGTTATGTCAATGATGCCCAAGTCTGACCAAAGGGACAGATGAGTGTCTTGCAATGGAAGAAGAAGCCCCCTAATCTTATGGGATGGGGATGGGGATGGGGATGGGTGAGGAGCAACTGTGGGTAAATTATGAGTCTTGTCCCAAAATTTCAAATTGGAAACTATAATAGAATTTACTAAAATAGTTTGCGGTCTAGCATGCTTAGGGAGCCAAATCAGATCCCCAAGAGAGTACCCCAGTGGAAGCGAGGCCTGCTCCAATTCTGCCCATCTACTATTAGTTGGCATGCCCCATTGCGTCACGTGGGAAAGGCGAGCAGCCTCATGATAATAAAGGATATTAGGGGCAGCCGCCCCTCCAGCAGAGACAGGTTGTTGCAGGGTACTTGTGGCAATTCTAGAAACCTTATTACGCCAAATGAATTTATTACATTGTTGTTGAAATTTGCGTATCAGGGACCTAGATATTGGAATAGGTAAAGATCTAAATAGATACGTCAACTTATGCAAAAGACTCATCTTAAATGCAGCTATGCGTCCCATCCACGATAGTGACGGCACATTCCAAACTTCTATGGACTTCGCTATTTCAGACAGTAATGGAGAGAAATTCATAGAAAGAATAGTGGAAATGCTATGTGATAAAAATACACCAAGATGTTTGATATATGAGGTGAACCAACTAAACCCATATCGGCTCTTTAGTTCGATGAGGGTGTCCTCAGGAATGTGAATAGCATAAGCCTCCATTTTAGAAACGTTAAGTTTATAATAGCTAACCGAAGCGAATCTCTCCAGTAAAGAGAAGAGATGTGGCAGGGACTTACCTGGGTCCGAAAGCAGCACTGTCAAATCATCAGCGAACAAAGCTGTCGTCTGGGTTGTATGATGTATATCCACTCCTATTATTTGAGGGGATGACCTACTGAAACATGGATTTTTAGTCTCATTTATGTTATATATTTGCTTCTAATCAATCTTTTGTAAGGCTTGAAGGATAAATAATTATTCCTTAACTTGTATTGTAATATATATATATATATATATATATATATTCACTTGTTTAAAGAATTCTACTTTATGGCGTCTAATTTTTGTGCACCGCATTACAATACAAGATAAGAAATAATTATTCATCCTTCAAGCCTTACAATAGTTTGCTTAGAAGCAAATATATAACATAAATGAGACTAGATAAAATCACTTAGGAAGATGGATATATGTGAGTCTTAATATGAATAACATAATAATATAGACAAAAGAAACAATCAAAACATCAACATTCTTTAAAAGGACTTAAACTAAAATTAATACCGGAATAAAACCGGAATAAAATCTTAAACAAAAAAAGGTGACTGTTAAATCAATATGCACTGTATGGATAATGTGATGTCTAGAGGGTTATATTACTCTGCATTTGAGAGACTCCCTCCTGTTCTGTGCAAAGGGTCTTATTGGTGAATTTAATCCAATCTTTAATTAGGTTTCAGATAGAAGCACATTTTTATCACATCCCTATTGCATGACTTTAACCTGGTTTACAATGGTTTAAAATGATTCCCTTTAACCATTGAACAATATCTAGTGAGGAGGCCTATGTCCTACTATGTTGCAAGAGAAATGAGTGTGTGCACTTTTTCTACCTTTCGCCAGAAATCAGATTCTAGAAGTTGAATAGCAAGGGCGAGCTTTTTGGACCTCTTCTTTATAAAACACATACATGTAGTATGGAGAACTCTGATGTTGATTTTATTAATATAGTAATGAATTATGTATCATCACTTCTTTTCCTTCAAACACCTGCTATAGGGATAGATAACAAAAATGTGTAGTCATTAGTCAATATAAAAATATAACTACAATGCTTTCTATGCTGAAATGTAATCTATACGTTGCCTTTCACATTGGTGTATGAATCCTTTTACTGCTCACAATTATTTATTTACGTTTTTAAGAAGATTATAATGCTCTGGTTTTCGCAATGGAAAAATGGAGATGCTACTTAACATCAATAATTCAAAATATGATGTCTCACTTTATATCAATAGTAATACCATTTGTAGATTATGAGCAGAAAAAGAGCAGAGCAAAAGAAGTGCACTTGAGTCTCCTTAATTTAATTTCAGCATCAGACCATGTGTTCAGGATGTAAAGTCATTTATTGTGTGCTGAGATAATATCAGCATCGCTCAGATTATTGTAGCTCAATATATTATTGCTGTAAAGCTTCACATCGGGCAGAAGAGGAGCTGTGTGTCAGACTGCTATATATAAAAACAATTTTACGCTCTTATAGATCAGAGGAGGATAGGAAGGAATAAAGAGACAGAAAGTGTAGCTTTTATAAGCTAAGGCTAACAGTATAATAAATAATGTGAATCTCAGTAGTATTCAATAAGTTAATCAAGTAACAATTATGATGATAGATGTAGATAACTACAGATATCTGCTTTGCCAACAAATTTAAAAATAATTCTCCGGAGCTGTTGTTGACCAATTCTGTTAGACCTATTACCAGAGATTTTACTATAAAAATACATACTATAAGCAAGACAAATTTATGCTTTCAAAGCTTTAGCCATACACCTCCATATACTTATCTTTGTCTCTGTTTTCTCGCCACCTTTGATCTTCGTCAGTAGGCACCTAATGAGCAGGGCCCTATAACTTTACATTATTCTTGTAAGTATCCTTTTGTCATTTTACCCTCTCTTCATGTGGAAATAAAATAATACTAATAATAAAATGAATATGCTTAAGCAGAGATGTATATAATCATTTAAAGAGATGTTAAAGTAATTGTTTCTTTATTGCACCAAAAAATAAAATAAAATGAAGTATTTAAAAAATAAATATACCTGTCTTTAATACAATTATTTTTAATGCTTGTGGAGGTTTGTCTCTGTGAAACAACAGAATTGTGGAAGTTTTCCTAGTCAGCAAATGTGCGATTTGTCCCTAGGAATGAGTTATGCATTAACAGGCTTTTCCTTTTTTGTAAAAAAAAAAAAAAAATGTTAATAATTTTGACAACCTATTTCTTTGCAAAATTATTTTTTACATATTTAAATGCTGAGATTTAATATGTACAATGGAAATGTTTAAAGGGACATAAAACAAGTTGGGATAGAGACAAAATAATATAATATGTACTTTAATTACTTTTTCTGCAAACTTATACTGCAGTGCCTCATCATTAACCCTTTCTTTTTAGTTTCTGAATTGTAAAGCTCTAACTCCCCCCACACAATTTTTTATGGCTGTGTTTTTTATGTTGTTTTGGTAAAATGCAAAAGTGAATAGAGGTTATCTGCTGGAGCATGCCTAGAAGCTGTGAACGCAGTTGAAATACAATGCCTGTGTCTAAACACTGATAAGAGGGGTGGAGTTGGCTGCTCCAGGCAGCTTAGCTATGTAATTAATTTTGCTTATTTTTGAAAATGATTTTAAAATACTTGGCAGCAATTTTTAAACAATTTTTTATGCAAACTATTTTAAATTAATTAGCCCTTTTAGGATATGCACAGATCTCAGCCTGTGTTATGGCACTTTAAGTTTTTAAGTCTAAACTGAAATTGAACAAAGCCTCATTGTCATCTCTGAGTATGTAACCTAAGTAATGCTTACAAAACTCTCTATTATGTATTTATTTGTCAGGAATTGACAAAATTAGTTTATTGAGTAGATTTACTTTATATTCTTAGCTGACATTTTTTTTCCCTTTTCTGTGTCATATTGGTAAGTAAATATATAAATAAATAATATCTGGGCAATCATTTCAAATGAATAAATTCAAGAAAGGGTTAATGAAAGGGATTCTTCTCATTCAAAAGACATGAGATTGTATTTATGTTGAATAAAAAGATGATCAGTTATCATCCCACCATTTCATGATTTAAAAAAAAAAAAATAGTGGTCACTAAAGTATGTATCTTGTATGTATGTAAACGTATCTCAAGAACCCAAGGAACATAAAAGTTTTTAACTGTCTACTCCAAGGTATCAGACAATAGATGTTACATTTTTCTCCCCACATTGAATGCCGTTGTTTTACATATTTTAAAGCCGCAATTTGTATTAATGATTTTGTTAGGGGGATGATATCTTTACATTTGTTCTATCCCCTGCAAGCTATACAAAAAAAAAAAAGAGTACAGATGTTTCCCATAAGTAGATGGCAATTAATGTAGTGATATTGAATGTAAAAGCTAAAGAAACTTAAAGGGATATAAAACCCAAAAAGTTTATTTTGTATTCAGACAGAGCATACAATTTAAAGAAAGTTTACAATTTACTTCTATTATTAAATTTGCTTCATTCCCATGCAATTCTTTGTTAAAGAACTACCTAGGAAGGTGTCTGGATCACTACATGGAAATAGTGCTGCCATTTAGTGCTCTTGCAAATTATAGATAACATTCTTGTAAATCTGATGCCATTTAGTGTTCCAGAAATGGGCTGGCTCCTAAGCTGTGCCCGGATCCTAAGCTTTGCCCCTGCTTTTCAACATAAGATACCAAGAAAACAAAGAAAATGTGATAACAGAGGTAAATTATATGATCTATCTGAATTTAGCTTTTATGTCCCTTTAATGTATCTCTTTTGTTTGCTTAAACAGGCAGGGAAACAGAAATGACCTGTTAACAACATTTACCACAATGTTCCCAACATAAAAGCCTAATTTAAGAAGTTGGGCGAGTGCTGTTAGTTTAAGAAAAAACAAATTGGACTAATATGATTAGCTGAAACAAGTTAAATGCATCTTTTCTTGCTTGTGATTTTTTTGTGTGTTAATTTTTAAAATAATATTATAAACTTTGGACTTTACAGAGTGTCCACACATTTAATATATTTGTAATCTAATAAAAGATGGCAGCATCTGAATTTTGGACTTGTTTTCTTTAAAAAAGGTTAATATTTTAATTAAAGACTGACAATACTAATGCTGTATGTATATTATGACATTTAAGAGACCTGTGTTACATTGGTGAAAATTATTATTTTAATTGTAAATCTCTAACTACTTATTTTATGTGAACATTTTTGCCTCCTCTATTCCTTTTACTTTTCTCTCGAATTTAACATTTTAATTACGTTAGAACAGAAAAATGATATAGATGTTTTGCCTGAACCATAAAAATGTATGAGGGGAATCTGCTGGTCTGTTTCATGCATTGACTAAAGGTAATGCCATGTATTTAATGGCGGTCCTGGCTGCTTGTTTTCAGAAGGTTAAGAGTAACAGAAGCATGCGCAATGCAAATACACATTTGGGGCTAGATTAGAAGTGGAGCACAACCCATAGTGCAGGGTGTTTAATAATTAGCTCAACCTTGTGCTTAGAATAGCGCACAATTTGGTATTACAAGTGGATGGTAAAAAAGATTTAGCTTTGTTTTGGAGTGCCCAAGTGGTGAGTTAAGTGTTGTTCTTGAGTACAAAACAAAAAAGCGCTGAAAAATGTAGCACTTTTTGAGACCGGAAGTAAAGTGTTAATGATTGAAAATTTGCATTTAAAATATATTCCTCTAAATGTTTGCAGCCCAATCTGACGCTAATTTATCTCTCTCCTTTAGCCTTTTTTTTAAACATATCTACCCAAGACTTGCAAGAAAATACAGAACGTATCTCAGCTGTGCCCCTGCTTTGCAAAAAGCCTGATTTTTAAACATATCTACCCAAGCCTTGCAAGAAAATACAGAACTTATCTCAGCTGTGCCCCTGCTTTGCAAAAAGCCTGATTTTTAAACATATCTACCCAAGCCTTGCAAGAAAATACAGAACTTATCTCAGCTGTGCCCCTGCTTTGCAAAAAGCCTGATTTTTAAACATATCTACCCAAGCCTTGCAAGAAAATACAGAACTTATCTCAGCTGTGCCCCTGCTTTGCAAAAATCCTGATTTTTAAACATATCTACCCAAGCCTTGCAAGAAAATACAGAACTTATCTCAGCTGTGCCCCTGCTTTGCAAAAAGCCTGATTTTTAAACATATCTACCCAAGCCTTGCAAGAAAATACAGAACTTATCTCAGCTGTGTCCCTGCTTTGCAAAAAGCCTGATTTTTAAACATATCTACCCAAGCCTTGCAAGAAAATACAGAACTTATCTCAGCTGTGCCCCTGCTTTGCAAAAAGCCTGATTTTTAAACATATCTACCCAAGCCTTGCAAGAAAATACAGAACTTATCTCAGCTGTGCCCCTGCTTTGCAAAAAGCCTGATTTTTAAACATATCTACCCAAGCCTTGCAAGAAAATACAGAACTTATCTCAGCTGTGCCCCTGCTTTGCAAAAAGCCTGATTTTTAAACATATCTACCCAAGCCTTGCAAGAAAATACAGAACTTATCTCAGCTGTGCCCCTGCTTTGCAAAAAGCCTGATTTTTAAACATATCTACCCAAGCCTTGCAAGAAAATACAGAACTTATCTCAGCTGTGCCCCTGCTTTGCAAAAAGCCTGATTTTTAAACATATCTACCCAAGCCTTGCAAGAAAATACAGAACTTATCTCAGCTGTGCCCCTGCTTTGCAAAAAGCCTGATTTTTAAACATATCTACCCAAGCCTTGCAAGAAAATACAGAACTTATCTCAGCTGTGCCCCTGCTTTGCAAAAAGCCTGATTTTTAAACATATCTACCCAAGCCTTGCAAGAAAATACAAAACTTATCTCAGCTGTGCCCCTGCTTTGCAAAAAGCCTGATTTTTAAACATATCTACTCAAGCCTTGCAAGAAAATACAGAACTTATCTCAGCTGTGCCCCTGCTTTGCAAAAAGCCTGATTTTTAAACATATCTACCCAAGCCTTGCAAGAAAATACAGAACTTATCTCAGCTGTGCCCCTGCTTTGCAAAAAGCCTGATTTTTAAACATATCTACCCAAGCCTTGCAAGAAAATACAGAACTTATCTCAGCTGTGCCCCTGCTTTGCAAAAAGCCTGATTTTTAAACATATCTACCCAAGCCTTGCAAGAAAATACAGAACGTATCTCAGCTGTGCCCCTGCTTTGCAAAAAGCCTGATTTTTAAACATATCTACCCAAGCCTTGCAAGAAAATACAGAACTTATCTCAGCTGTGCCCCTGCTTTGCAAAAAGCCTGATTTTTAAACATATCTACCCAAGCCTTGCAAGAAAATACAGAACTTATCTCAGCTGTGCCCCTGCTTTGCAAAAAGGTAGATCCTGCAAGATAGTTATATCATTATATTTAACCTACCCTGTTATTTTCTGATGTGTGTATTGTTATATGTATTGGCTATTTATTGTTTTGTTTTTATGATTTAAAATGCATATTTTATTACCATTATGTCTGACCATTATGTTAAAAGTTAGTTTAATCAGCTAAGGTCATGTATCTTTTTTTGTACTTTAATGGTTTTAATCCCCTACATGAATACCTCTGTGTTATCTCTGTAATTTTAACTTTCCCTGTGTTTTTGCTTTTATGACCCTTAGCTCAAATGTTCATAGATATTCCCTCCCCATTCCTCTAAATGTTTGCAGCCCAATCTGACGCTAATTTATCTCTCTCCTTTAGCCTGATTTTTAAACATATCTACCCAAGCCTTGCAAGAAAATACAGAACTTATCTCAGCTGTGCCCCTGCTTTGCAAAAAGCCTGATTTTTAAACATATCTACCCAAGCCTTGCAAGAAAATACAGAACTTATCTCAGCTGTGCCCCTGCTTTGCAAAAAGCCTGATTTTTAAACATATCTACCCAAGCCTTGCAAGAAAATACAGAACTTATCTCAGCTGTGCCCCTGCTTTGCAAAAAGCCTGATTTTTAAACATATCTACCCAAGCCTTGCAAGAAAATACAGAACTTATCTCAGCTGTGCCCCTGCTTTGCAAAAAGCCTGATTTTTAAACATATCTACCCAAGCCTTGCAAGAAAATACAGAACTTATCTCAGCTGTGCCCCTGCTTTGCAAAAAGCCTTATTTTTAAACATATCTACCCAAGCCTTGCAAGAAAATACAGAACTTATCTCAGCTGTGCCCCTGCTTTGCAAAAAGCCTGATTTTTAAACATATCTACCCAAGCCTTGCAAGAAAATACAGAACTTATCTCAGCTGTGCCCCTGCTTTGCAAAAAGCCTGATTTTTAAACATATCTACCCAAGCCTTGCAAGAAAATACAGAACTTATCTCAGCTGTGCCCCTGCTTTGCAAAAAGCCTGATTTTTAAACATATCTACCCAAGCCTTGCAAAAAAATACAGAACTTATCTCAGCTGTGCCCCTGCTTTGCAAAAAGCCTGATTTTTAAACATATCTACCCAAGCCTTGCAAGAAAATACAGAACTTATCTCAGCTGTGCCCCTGCTTTGCAAAAAGCCTGATTTTTAAACATATCTACCCAAGCCTTGCAAGAAAATACAGAACTTATCTCAGCTGTGCCCCTGCTTTGCAAAAAGCCTGATTTTTAAACATATCTACCCACGCCTTGCAAGAAAATACAGAACTTATCTCAGCTGTGCCCCTGCTTTGCAAAAAGCCTGATTTTTAAACATATCTACCCAAGCCTTGCAAGAAAATACAGAACTTATCTCAGCTGTGCCCCTGCTTTGCAAAAAGCCTGATTTTTAAACATATCTACCCAAGCCTTGCAAGAAAATACAGAACTTATCTCAGCTGTGCCCCTGCTTTGCAAAAAGCCTGATTTTTAAACATATCTACCCAAGCCTTGCAAGAAAATACAGAACTTATCTCAGCTGTGCCCCTGCTTTGCAAAAAGCCTGATTTTTAAACATATCTACCCAAGCCTTGCAAGAAAATACAGAACTTATCTCAGCTGTGCCCCTGCTTTGCAAAAAGCCTGATTTTTAAACATATCTACCCAAGCCTTGCAAGAAAATACAGAACTTATCTCAGCTGTGCCCCTGCTTTGCAAAAAGCCTGATTTTTAAACATATCTACCCAAGCCTTGCAAGAAAATACAGAACTTATCTCAGCTGTGCCCCTGCTTTGCAAAAAGCCTGATTTTTAAACATATCTACCCAAGCCTTGCAAGAAAATACAGAACTTATCTCAGCTGTGCCCCTGCTTTGCAAAAAGCCTGATTTTTAAACATATCTACCCAAGCCTTGCAAGAAAATACAGAACTTATCTCAGCTGTGCCCCTGCTTTGCAAAAAGCCTGATTTTAAAACATATCTACCCAAGCCTTGCAAGAAAATACAAAACTTATCTCAGCTGTGCCCCTGCTTTGCAAAAAGCCTGATTTTTAAACATATCTACCCAAGCCTTGCAAGAAAATACAGAACTTATCTCAGCTGTGCCCCTGCTTTGCAAAAAGCCTGATTTTTAAACATATCTACCCAAGCCTTGCAAGAAAATACAGAACTTATCTCAGCTGTGCCCCTGCTTTGCAAAAAGCCTGATTTTTAAACATATCTACCCAAGCCTTGCAAGAAAATACAGAACTTATCTCAGCTGTGCCCCTGCTTTGCAAAAAGCCTGATTTTTAAACATATCTACCCAAGCCTTGCAAGAAAATACAGAACTTATCTCAGCTGTGCCCCTGCTTTGCAAAAAGCCTGATTTTTAAACATATCTACCCAAGCCTTGCAAGAAAATACAGAACTTATCTCAGCTGTGCCCCTGCTTTGCAAAAAGCCTGATTTTTAAACATATCTACCCAAGCCTTGCAAGAAAATACAGAACTTATCTCAGCTGTGCCCCTGCTTTGCAAAAAGCCTGATTTTTAAACATATCTACCCAAGCCTTGCAAGAAAATACAGAACTTATCTCAGCTGTGCCTCTGCTTTGCAAAAAGCCTGATTTTTAAACATATCTACCCAAGCCTTGCAAGAAAATACAGAACTTATCTCAGCTGTGCCCCTGCTTTGCAAAAAGCCTGATTTTTAAACATATCTACCCAAGCCTTGCAAGAAAATACAGAACTTATCTCAGCTGTGCCCCTGCTTTGCAAAAAGCCTGATTTTTAAACATATCTACCCAAGCCTTGCAAGAAAATACAGAACTTATCTCAGCTGTGACCCTGCTTTGCAAAAAGCCTGATTTTTAAACATATCTACCCAAGCCTTGCAAGAAAATACAGAACTTATCTCAGCTGTGCCCCTGCTTTGCAAAAAGCCTGATTTTTAAACATATCTACCCAAGCCTTGCAAGAAAATACAGAACTTATCTCAGCTGTGCCCCTGCTTTGCAAAAAGCCTGATTTTTAAACATATCTACCCAAGCCTTGCAAGAAAATACAGAACTTATCTCAGCTGTGCCCCTGCTTTGCAAAAAGCCTGATTTTTAAACATATCTACCCAAGCCTTGCAAGAAAATACAGAACTTATCTCAGCTGTGCCCCTGCTTTGCAAAAAGCCTGATTTTTAAACATATCTACCCAAGCCTTGCAAGAAAATACAAAACTTATCTCAGCTGTGCCCCTGCTTTGCAAAAAGCCTGATTTTTAAACATATCTACTCAAGCCTTGCAAGAAAATACAGAACTTATCTCAGCTGTGCCCCTGCTTTGCAAAAAGCCTGATTTTTAAACATATCTACCCAAGCCTTGCAAGAAAATACAGAACTTATCTCAGCTGTGCCCCTGCTTTGCAAAAAGCCTGATTTTTAAACATATCTACCCAAGCCTTGCAAGAAAATACAGAACTTATCTCAGCTGTGCCCCTGCTTTGCAAAAAGCCTTATTTTTAAACATATCTACCCAAGCCTTGCAAGAAAATACAGAACTTATCTCAGCTGTGCCCCTGCTTTGCAAAAAGCCTGATTTTTAAACATATCTACCCAAGCCTTGCAAGAAAATACAGAACTTATCTCAGCTGTGCCCCTGCTTTGCAAAAAGCCTGATTTTTAAACATATCTACCCAAGCCTTGCAAGAAAATACAGAACTTATCTCAGCTGTGCCCCTGCTTTGCAAAAAGCCTGATTTTTAAACATATCTACCCAAGCCTTGCAAGAAAATACAGAACTTATCTCAGCTGTGCCCCTGCTTTGCAAAAAGCCTGATTTTTAAACATATCTACCCAAGCCTTGCAAGAAAATACAGAACTTATCTCAGCTGTGCCTCTGCTTTGCAAAAAGCCTGATTTTTAAACATATCTACCCAAGCCTTGCAAGAAAATACAGAACTTATCTCAGCTGTGCCCCTGCTTTGCAAAAAGCCTGATTTTTAAACATATCTACCCAAGCCTTGCAAGAAAATACAGAACTTATCTCAGCTGTGCCCCTGCTTTGCAAAAAGCCTGATTTTTAAACATATCTACCCAAGCCTTGCAAGAAAATACAGAACTTATCTCAGCTGTGACCCTGCTTTGCAAAAAGCCTGATTTTTAAACATATCTACCCAAGTCTTGCAAGAAAATACAGAACTTATCTCAGCTGTGCCCCTGCTTTGCAAAAAGCCTGATTTTTAAACATATCTACCCAAGCCTTGCAAGAAAATACAGAACTTATCTCAGCTGTGCCCCTGCTTTGCAAAAAGCCTGATTTTTAAACATATCTACCCAAGCCTTGCAAGAAAATACAGAACTTATCTCAGCTGTGCCCCTGCTTTGCAAAAAGCCTGATTTTTAAACATATCTACCCAAGCCTTGCAAGAAAATACAGAACTTATCTCAGCTGTGCCCCTGCTTTGCAAAAAGCCTGATTTTTAAACATATCTACCCAAGCCTTGCAAGAAAATACAAAACTTATCTCAGCTGTGCCCCTGCTTTGCAAAAAGCCTGATTTTTAAACATATCTACTCAAGCCTTGCAAGAAAATACAGAACTTATCTCAGCTGTGCCCCTGCTTTGCAAAAAGCCTGATTTTTAAACATATCTACCCAAGCCTTGCAAGAAAATACAGAACTTATCTCAGCTGTGCCCCTGCTTTGCAAAAAGCCTGATTTTTAAACATATCTACCCAAGCCTTGCAAGAAAATACAGAACTTATCTCAGCTGTGCCCCTGCTTTGCAAAAAGCCTGATTTTTAAACATATCTACCCAAGCCTTGCAAGAAAATACAGAACGTATCTCAGCTGTGCCCCTGCTTTGCAAAAAGCCTGATTTTTAAACATATCTACCCAAGCCTTGCAAGAAAATACAGAACTTATCTCAGCTGTGCCCCTGCTTTGCAAAAAGCCTGATTTTTAAACATATCTACCCAAGCCTTGCAAGAAAATACAGAACTTATCTCAGCTGTGCCCCTGCTTTGCAAAAAGGTAGATCCTGCAAGATAGTTATATCATTATATTTAACCTACCCTGTTATTTTCTGATGTGTGTATTGTTATATGTATTGGCTATTTATTGTTTTGTTTTTATGATTTAAAATGCATATTTTATTACCATTATGTCTGACCATTATGTTAAAAGTTAGTTTAATCAGCTAAGGTCATGTATCTTTTTTTGTACTTTAATGGTTTTAATCCCCTACATGAATACCTCTGTGTTATCTCTGTAATTTTAACTTTCCCTGTGTTTTTGCTTTTATGACCCTTAGCTCAAATGTTCATAGATATTCCCTCCCCATTCCTCTAAATGTTTGCAGCCCAATCTGACGCTAATTTATCTCTCTCCTTTAGCCTGATTTTTAAACATATCTACCCAAGCCTTGCAAGAAAATACAGAACTTATCTCAGCTGTGCCCCTGCTTTGCAAAAAGCCTGATTTTTAAACATATCTACCCAAGCCTTGCAAGAAAATACAGAACTTATCTCAGCTGTGCCCCTGCTTTGCAAAAAGCCTGATTTTTAAACATATCTACCCAAGCCTTGCAAGAAAATACAGAACTTATCTCAGCTGTGCCCCTGCTTTGCAAAAAGCCTGATTTTTAAACATATCTACCCAAGCCTTGCAAGAAAATACAGAACTTATCTCAGCTGTGCCCCTGCTTTGCAAAAAGCCTGATTTTTAAACATATCTACCCAAGCCTTGCAAGAAAATACAGAACTTATCTCAGCTGTGCCCCTGCTTTGCAAAAAGCCTGATTTTTAAACATATCTACCCAAGCCTTGCAAGAAAATATAGAACTTATCTCAGCTGTGCCCCTGCTTTGCAAAAAGCCTGATTTTTAAACATATCTACCCAAGCCTTGCAAGAAAATACAGAACTTATCTCAGCTGTGCC
Organism: Bombina bombina; assembly: GCF_027579735.1. Classification (NCBI taxonomy): domain Eukaryota; kingdom Metazoa; phylum Chordata; class Amphibia; order Anura; family Bombinatoridae; genus Bombina; species Bombina bombina. The sequence goes on along the minus strand of NC_069503.1, from coordinate 317,915,743 downwards.
CCTGCTTTGCAAAAAGCCTGATTTTTAAACATATCTACCCAAGCCTTGCAAGAAAATACAGAACTTATCTCAGCTGTGCCCCTGCTTTGCAAAAAGCCTGATTTTTAAACATATCTACCCAAGCCTTGCAAGAAAATACAGAACTTATCTCAGCTGTGCCCCTGCTTTGCAAAAAGGTAGATCCTGCAAGATAGTTATATCATTATATTTAACCTACCCTGTTATTTTCTGATGTGTGTATTGTTATATGTATTGGCTATTTATTGTTTTGTTTTTATGATTTAAAATGCATATTTTATTACCATTATGTCTGACCATTATGTTAAAAGTTAGTTTAATCAGCTAAGGCCATGTATCTTTTTTTGTACTTTAATGGTTTTATTCCCCTACATGAATACCTCTGTGTTATCTCTGTAATTTTAACTTTCCCTGTGTTTTTGCTTTTATGACCCTTAGCTCAAATGTTCATAGATATTCCCTCCCCATTCCTCTAAATGTTTGCAGCCCAATCTGACGCTAATTTATCTCTCTCCTTTAGCCTGATTTTTAAACATATCTACCCAAGCCTTGCAAGAAAATACAGAACTTATCTCAGCTGTGCCCCTGCTTTGCAAAAAGGTAGATCCTGCAAGATAGTTACCAATTTCGGGATTCATTGTGGTCAAAGTTCAAGCATACTGGCTCTATGAATGATCACTGTGTATATAGAAAATGGCGAAATATATGTACTAAACAAACAAAATTGGCTAAGGTGCAATATTTCTGTGAAAATCTGAACAATAATATATGTAACCCTAGAAAGTTTTGGAAACTCATAAATAACTTACAATATCCACCAATCCACTCCCAACCCTCCACTGTCAATGTGGATAACCAAAACCTGCAACTCCCCTTAGAAGTAGCAAATGCCTTTAACAATTATTTTTTAGGATGCTCCACCACCCTGATTGACAAACTAATAAATGGCACGCATCCTGAAGCTACAAATGTGGATCAGGCCCCACTAAAACAGCAAAGACCCAATATAGAAAAGTTCAATTTTAGACCTGTACCCTTCAATGTCATTAAGAAACACCTCGATAATCTAAAAATGAAAAACCAGTCAGGACCTGATCAAATCCCAGCAATGCTGTTGAAGCTCAGTGCGCCGGCAATTGCTAAGCCTGTTGCAACCCTAATTAACAAATCCTTGGTGTCTGGATACATACCCAAACTCTGGAAAACTGCAAGAGTAGTGCCTATTCATAAAAGTGGGGAGATAACCTTGGTTTCTAACTATCGTCCTATATCACTGCTCCCTGTATTGTCAAAAATCCTAGAAAAATGCGTCCATACGCAATTATGCGAGTATTACCAACTTTCTAACTATCTGACCCCTGATCAATCAGGTTTCAGACCGAATCACTCCACTACAACTGCCCTCCTAAAAGTTTGCAACGACATCCAAACTGCCATGGAACAAGGAGACCTAACTGGAGCTATTTTCCTTGATTTTGCAAAGGCTTTTGACACAGTGGACCATGACCTACTACTTCTCAAACTAAAAAACTCTGGTATTGCTGATCACCCGTTAACCTGGTTTAAATCATATGTATTGGATCGATCACAATATGTCTCTGTCTCTAACATTGACTCCCTCCCTCTCCCAGTCACATGTGGTGTTCCCCAAGGTTCCATTCTCGGCCCCCTACTATTCACATTATTTATAAATGATTTGCCTAATGTCTGCAAATCCTCAACTGTACACATGTACGCAGACGACACGGTAATCTATGCAAACAAATCTGATCTGCTGCAGCTTGAAACAGTGCTCCAAGACCAGTTCACAGAGGTAGAAAAGTGGATCTCGAGAAACAAACTCTTCCTAAACACTGACAAAACGGTCACAATGATCTTTGGAATGGGACCTAAAATACATAAATTACAAAATTCCCATCTTCGCATCAAAACAAAATCCAATTGCACGCTGACCGCAGTCCACTCTTTTAAATACTTAGGTATGTTGTTAGACCCCAATCTATCTTTTGGACTCCACATAGAAACAATTGCCTCTAAACTTTATCCAAAACTAGGTGCCCTGTACAGAAACAAATCTTGCCTCAGCCCTACAGTAAAGGAAAAGATTGTACAGCAAATGCTGATGCCTATCTTGGATTATGGGGACATAGTATATGCACCTGCTCCGCAAACTCACCTTAATAAACTAAATACGTTATATAACTCGCTCTGCCGCTTTGTGCTACAATGTAACTACAGGACCCACCATTGTGACATGCTAAAAGAACTAAACTGGCTGTCGCTGGAATCCAGACGCACCCTCCATCTTTCCTGCCTTGTCTTTAAGAGCCTTTATGGGAAGCTCCCACTCTACCTGAGCAGAATGCTCTCCCCTGCTATTCCCACCTCTTATAACCTCCGATCCAATAACAGCACATTATTTAGCTTGCCTCAATACAAAAAAAAAGCAGCTCGATCCTCCTTTTCCTACAGAGCGCCACAATTATGGAATGACCTCCCTCACACTTTAAAAACTTCCCCAAGCCTAAAATCCTTTAAGAGATACCTCTATACATATCTGAAAACAGAATGCTCCTATCATGGTTGATTAAATATTTCATACCTGCTCTATGTTAAATGTTTGCATATAATGTGTATTTTTATTATTGTTTTTGTATTTTATTGTACCCTATTGTATCAATGCAATGTTTTGTGATCCCAGGACATACTTGAAAACGAGAGAAATCTCAATGTATCCTTCCTGGTAAAATATTTTATAAATAAATAAATAAATAAATATTAACATAAATTATTTTGCTCATATTTATAAACATTAAATGTAAAATCAAGGTTTATCATTGTGTTTGTGTATGAATGTATGTCTATGTACAGTAAGTCTATGTATGTGTATATATATATATATATATATATATATATATATATATATATATATATATATATATATATATATATATATATATACAGGGAGTGCAGAATTATTAGGCAAGTTGTATTTTGAGGATTAATTTTATTATTGAACAACAACCATGTTCTTAATGAACCCAAAAAACTCATTAATATCAAAGCTGAATATTTTTGGAAGTAGTTTTTAGTTTGTTTTTAGTTTTAGCTATTTTAGGTGGATATCTGTGTGTGCAGGTGACTATTACTGTGCATAATAATTATTAGGCAACTTAACAAAAAACAAATATATACCCATTTCAATTATTTATTGTTACCAGTGAAACCAATATAACATCTCAATATTCACAAATATACATTTCTGACATTCAAAAACAAAACAAAAACAAATCAGTGACCAATATAGCCACCTTTCTTTGCAAGGACACTCAAAAGCCTGCCATCCATGGATTCTGTCAGTGTTTTGATCTGTTCACCATCAACATTGCGTGCAGCAGCAACCACAGCCTCCCAGACACTGTTCAGAGAGGTGTACTGTTTTCCCTCCTTGTAAATCTCACATTTGATGATGGACCACAGGTTCTCAATGGGGTTCAGATCAGGTGAACAAGGAGGCCATGTCATAAGATTTTCTTCTTTTATACCCTTTCTTGCCAGCAACGATGTGGAGTACTTGGACGCGTGTGATGGAGCATTGTCCTGCATGAAAATCATGTTTTTCTTGAAGGATGCAGACTTCTTCCTGTACCACTGCTTGAAGAAGGTGTCTTCCAGAAACTGGCAGTAGGACTGGGAGTTGAGCTTGACTCCATTCTCAACCTGAAAAGGCCCCACAAGCTCATCTTTGATGATACCAGCCCAAACCAGTACTCCACCTCCACCTTGCTGGCGTCTGAGTCGGACTGGAGCTCTCTGCCCTTTACCAATCCAGCCACGGGCCCATCCATCTGGCCCATCAAGACTCACTCTCATTTCATCAGTCCATAAAACCTTAGAAAAATCAGTCTTGAGATATTTCTTGGTCCAGTCTTGACGTTTCAGCTTGTGTGTCTTGTTCAGTGGTGGTCATTCTTTCAGCCTTTCTTACCTTGGCCATGTCTCTGAGTATTGCACACCTTGTGCTTTTGGGCACTCCAGTGATGTTGCAGCTCTGAAATATGGCCAAACTGGTGGCAAGTGGCATCTTGGCAGCTGCACGCTTGACTTTTCTCAGTTCATGGGCAGTTATTTTGCGCCTTGGTTTTTCCACACGCTTCTTGCGACCCTGTTGACTATTTTGAATGAAACGCTTGATTGTTCGATGATCACGCTTCAGAAGCTTTGCAATTTTAAGAGTGCTGCATCCCTCTGCAAGATATCTCACTATTTTTGACTTTTCTGAGCCTGTCAAGTCCTTCTTTTGACCCATTTTGCCAAAGGAAAGGAAGTTGCCTAATAATTATGCACACCTGATATAGGGTGTTGATGTCATTAGACCACACCCCTTCTCATTACAGAGATGCACATCACCTAATATGCTTAATTGGTAGTAGGCTTTCGAGCCTATACAGCTTGGAGTAAGACAACATGCATAAAGAGGATGATGTGGTCAAAATACTCATTTGCCTAATAATTCTGCACTCACTGTATATATATATATATATGTGTGTGTATGTATGCAGTGTTTTTGTTATGTTTACCCTCAGGTTGCTATGATCCGTTGCTCTGCCAGGTCATTTTTGATTACCCCTTTTATTTTTTGTGTCATGCTATTTTTTCATGCCGGTTACCTTTTTCTTGTAATCTCTGTGATGGTGGTTGGCACCAATCTTTGGCACCTTTTGTGTTTTTAAACTCTTCTGGGGCTGCATCCATCTTTGCCCTAGTATTGACTGTTGTCTTGTGGGTGCTTATGGTTCTTGCTGTTCGGGACTTTGAACTATCCACTGGGTCCTAACCCGGACAGACTCTTAGGCATTCCTCACAGTTTTAAACTTCTCTCTCTCTCTCACTCAATACTTTTATTGTGCCATATGTTTTCCTCCTATGCCGCTCTCCTGTAATTTAAGGAATAGTCTCTTATGCCAGATTTAATCAAAAGCCTTTTTGAAGTCTACATGCAATGATCTTGGCATTTTGATGGTGTACACGATGGGTAAGTAGGTTGTACAGCATATAGATGTGATCTGTGGTGTGGTGATTTGACAATAAGCCAGCTTAGCTTTTGCTGAGTATGTTGTGTTTGGTAAGGAAGTTAAATATCCTTATGTTTAAAATGGTGTTGAACAGTTTTCTTATAATTCTGTCAATTTTATGGATGGGGGTTATAATTCATTGGCTCCAGTGTTTGGTGTAGCAGCCAGCCTTAAAGACCAGGATATATCATTTGCAGAGATCTTTTTGTACTTCTTGGGGACTGTATTTCAGCATTTCTGGTGACATTACATCTATACTAAATGATTTTTTTTTGTTTTAATTTGTTTATTTTTTTCAGAGATTTCTTTAGCTGTAATTTGTATATCTAATGGATTTTGGTGGTTTTTGATTGAGTTCTCCAATGCTGCAAGTTTTATAAGAATGTGTTGTTGGTCTTGTGTCAGACTTTCTTTTTACATTTCTTTGTAGAGATTTACAAAGTAATCTTTTCAGATATTCCCATTTTGGATAGCTAGGTGATGGGAGATTTGATTTGACAATATCACAGTGTTTTATTTTTTTATAAAGTCAGGATAATTTGTTTTTGAGTTAAAAATGTAGTTCATCAGGCCTTGAATGTTTTAGCTGCTAATAACAAACGATGACATTGTGAACATGAGCTGCTATACCTTATAATGGGCTACTTTGTAGGAAATGTTTGTTAATCTGTCAATCTTATTTTTACTGTAGTGTGGGGCAGATGATATTTAGTAGTCTCTTGATGTCACTAAGCTCATTGCTTCTGTGTTAGGGGAGATTTGACCATTAATGATCTTTTTAGCGGTGTGTTTGTGTTAAAGTGAGCTGCAGATAATAACTGGTGAGGACGACTCTGTGACATTGGTTGCATTTGTTTTTTCTTGTTGTCATATATTAAATGAGAGTGGTTCTATGGTGGTTGGTCTAATTCTCCCCAAGGTTATGTATTTTAGTTTTGTGCAAATTGACCCATTCCTTGTTTGTTTAAGTTAATATGGTCATACAGGTGTTGTGATTTTATGGAATCGTGCATTGCCAGGTGTAGCTGTGAGAATGCACTTAGTTTCCTAGATATATCAATGTTCATCTGCTACATGACTGAGTTTGGCACATCTTTTCATGGTAATAGTGATGATAATATTAATTTTGCTGAGGGGAATTGCTGTTTTGATACTACTTGTGTAAGTTTGTATGCAACAGATACTTCCTTGGTATTTATATAATTAGTTCCTGTGTGGATGATTATATATCTGGGTCCCTGAAGATGGGCTGGCTAAGGATTCCTAGGGCTCTTTGAGTTGATGGATAGTGGATCTTGACTACTCTTCGTCCTGGGAATAGCCATTTAACATCTAGATAGTTCCCATTAGAACCATTAAATATGGCAATATCTGTGCTTTACGATTTATCTGTTGTGCTGGGTTTTTCTACTTTCTCAGTTCATTTGGTATCAGTTGTACTGTTGGCTGGTGTCTCTTCTGAATTTTGTATCTTTGTGGCTATTCTAATGTCAGTGCTGTAATTTTGCCCTGCAGTCTCTGTTGTGTTCCCTTCATCCTTATGCTTTGTTTGGTTTTCAGGGAACTGATGTTTATAGATGTTGGAATCTTGGAAACTCAAAGTGACAATATTTCTTCACCATAGAACACTTAATAAGCGTGCACTCACAAGAAGTGCAAAATTCACATGCTCATCAAAAATATAAATGTTCACTGTTTTTTTTTTGCCCGCCATTTTACTGCTATGCACTGTTGAGTCTGGACTTCAAGTGTAGGAAAACCATCACCAAACTGTCACCAAATGAAGTATCCTGCTGCTTGTTTATCTCCCTGTGCGTTTCATCTGTGACTACACAGACTTTGTCAAGGGTATGCTGATGGCAGTGGAAATGCCAACATCATTCATTGATGTCAGAAGCTGTCAGTTCATAGCAGCCCCTGAAGCCCCAACCCTTATGGACAAACATACCTATCTATACAACGTTTTGCGTTGTCTTACAGGACTTAATCCAACTTGATAAAATGTTCATCAATACAATGTTTCCAATTGATTATGTATAGTTAGCTAAAATAATTAAACATATTTCTTAATACATCAACTATAAGTAAAATACATATTAAAAACAATAGTTAAAAACTACTATTAAAACTGACTGATGCATTTAACAGTACTTGTTGATACAATAAACTAAACTAAATTAGGTCTTTGAATAGAGATGTACATCTTTATGTTACCCATTTGAATGTTGCATGCTAGATATTAAGTAATCATAAAAGCCTGATGTCCAGGTCTATATACCTTTGGGTGTCTGGCTTTTTTTTTTACAGAGGATTTAATTTGATTTCCCACCACCTGAGTTGTATTAACCTTTGTTCTGTACTATTACCTGGGGGAATAGTCTCTAGGATACATACACTAAGACCTTCTGGATTTTTTATTATGTTGGATCTTGAAACGATCAGATGCACTATGTATATCCATATGGGAGGTTTTCTATGGCATTAACAAGAGATTTTATGTCATGCAAGTTCTTCTAAATTATTCTCTGTGACTTGGATCATTACTGATACACATTTTTTGTAATTTGTATATTTTATGTATCTTGTTCATCTTCATCCTTTACTGGCATCTTTTATAAAATTCTAATAATATCTGCATATAGATGTGTGCCAGCCAGTAGGTTTCTCTGTATCAAGAAGCATATTTGTTTTCTTCTCCCCCTGGGTAGTAAAATCTGCAAAATGGTTTCTGTGTGTTCTTGGATTACTTTATCTTTTAGTTATCAGGAGTCTATGGGGTCAATTTACTATTGTGCGGACGGACATAATACGATGTAGCGTATTATGTCCGCTACACATCGATAAAATTTATCATTACCCCAACAGTTCACCAGAACTGCTGGTGCAATACCGGCCTCTGCAGATTTGCGGCCAATCGGCCACTAGCAGGGGGTGTCAATCAACTCCGATCGTATTCGATCAGGCTGATTGCTTCCTGCCACCTCAGAGGTGGTGGACGAGTTAAAGAGCAGTGGTCTTAGGACCGCTGCTTCTAAACTTTCTCTTGAGGCGGAACTGAAGCGGAGTGGGTCAGAAGCAGCATTCGCTGCTTCATAAATCGACCCCTATATAATTTCTAATGTCTTAGATCCATTAGTGCCAATGGCTATTTTTTTGCTGTTAGTGCTTCAGTTGCCTATTTGCTCTTTAAATATGCAGGTTTCCAGTATGATGTCATCCTCCTGCATACCTGTATATATCATGTGACTTTACATCTGCATATAAAATGTTTCAGTAGTTGTACTTGTCAAAATGCCCTACCTTTAGTTGGTTAGTGTTTGATTGCTCCTGTTGCAATTTCTTATTTTTGCTATTTCCTTGTTTAATCTACAAAACTATTTTGTATTTTCTTTATGGATTGCTCTATTTCCTGAGCTATCTCCTACAAATTAACTCATTTGCAATACATAAATATCCTTAAATTAGGAGCTAATTTTTCTGCTGCTGTTCACACCCCTCTCTCTCTCTTTCTCTCGCTCAGCCTTTTTCACTGTTTATATTACATGTCACTGTTTATAACACTGTCATCCACTCAATGCCACAATCATTTTCTTTTTTCTCTGTCTCTCTGCACCATACACCATCTCACCTACCTTCCACACTGATACAGTGCATATATTCATCTTGCTGATTACTGGGATATGCTTTTATGTGGTGTACATGATTAATCAGTGACATGTGATATTAAAGCATTCATTACCACTGTGACCATTACATGAATAAATACCATTTTGTCATGTATCAACTTGGATTAAGCAAATATGTAGAGTCGTACTTAGAATTCTAGTCAAGCATTCCCATTTACATATAACATTTTGACCCTTTTAGCTTAAAAAAAAGTTAGTTTTTTAAAGGAGGATATGCAAGCTTTAAACTCAGTTAACCTTGGATGTTGGATAAGGATTAAAGGGGCATACAACCCCAATTTTTTCTTTCATAATTTAGAAGGAGAATGCGATTTTAAACAACTTTCTAATTTACTTCATTCTCTTGATATACTTTGATGAAAAGCATATCTAGATAGGCTCAATAGCTGCTGATTGGTAACTGCACATAGATACCTCATGTGATTGGCTCACCCATTTGCATTGCTTTTTCTTCAACAAAGGATATCTAAAAATCAAGCAAATTAGATAATAGATGCAAATGGAATGTTGCATTCTTTACCTGAATCATAAAAGAAAAAAAATGTGGGTTTGCTGTTCCTTTAAGAACTGCTCATTAGTGGGGTAAAAATGTTCAAAAAGATGGAAGTCTGGTGGAAGTTTCTTCCCAATATTTTGATTAAGTATTTTCTAATAGAATGAGGTTTGAAATGCAACCCTAGGGTATGTGTATCTGACAATTTAGCACAGCCATAAGCCGTCTGAATTGATATACACTAATATAATGTTGTAGTGTTTTAACATGCAATAGATAAAGATGAAAAAAGGTTCTGATTGTAAAATGTGTTACTGTTAAAAGAGGCAGAGAATGTCAACAGCTCTACTTTAAGTATCATATCAGTAATGAAGCTCTTCTGTAGCTGTTCTTTACATTACGTTTAAAAATAAAACTTGTATATGTATGTATGTATGTGTGTGTGTATATATATATATATGTATATATATATATATCCATCCTATCAATAAAAAGTTTACCATGTCCACCAAAACAAAACATTTTTGTTTTTACTTTAATTCCAGTGAGTGCCTTCCAGGAAGTATTATAATTGTATTTTTTTTATTTATTTTTTGTTGAAGAAGCAGCCAAGCAACTGGAGATACAGCAGTGAGTGAATAGTAATGGACATCATAAAATACAAAATAAAACAAGCATTTCGGAATGTATCACGTAAAATAGTGCCTTTATAGGGCCCACAATATGTTTCCTACAACGATTTGAATAGCAGTCTATTGGTTACCCATCTTATTATATCTGTCCGAGGATAGAAAACAAAAGTTTTTTCTGTTGTATAGTTCATGAATAAATATACTGAATGATATCTCATTGAAAACCTCTGTTATGAACTCCTATGTATGCATCTCTTGATAGTGATGATAATAAGATATAATTTCTATGTAAAACTACTGCAAGCTGTCCTTGTAAAGGGCAATACTACACTTTATTTTTGGTTCAAAACACTGATTCCGGTTACATTTTCAGATAATTATGCAAATACAGGAGAAAAATGCTAACCACTGTCTATAGGGTCTAGAGTGATTCCTTAATTATTTGCAGCTAATAAAGCATTTACATTACCTATATAACAATGTCAGCATACTATGCAGTGCATTGATTTTGTATTTGGGTATATAATTCTTTTTAACCTCTGAGATAATATTACAATCTCATGCATGCTTAAAAATAGGCTGAAAAAAATTGATAAAAGAAACTAAACACATTTTCTAGTGTCCTTTGGTAAAGTCAAAGTGAAGACATATTTATAAATTGCAGTCCATACTAATTCAAAATCTCATCTTTCCTATGATGGATAAGCTAGACATCAATTTAGGCATTGCATTACATTTCTGAAATCAATACAAGCTTTAGTTTGTCTTATATATTGATGTATTTTTAACACTGTAGCCATCCTGAATTTTACCATTGGTTTCTCAAATATGCTCATTGGAAAAATGCATACGAATAAGATGCAATTCATGCTTCCAAAAGTGTATCATCACCTAATCTTTTTTATATCATTAAAATGATTAGTTGAATTTAACCCTCAATTCATCCCTGAAGGTGGTCTGAGATAATTTACATTTAATACTGATACAGACAAAGGTAGGGTCCATCTCTCTTTTTGTAGTTACTGTCTAATGTATATAGTGTATACTAGCACTGTATAAAATAATGTTGCTTTATTTTCTATTATTATTATTATTATTATTATTATTATTATTATTATTACAAATAATAATATAATAATTTATCTGCACGGTATATAAATATTCCAGGATATTGAACACCTTTGTGAGTCACTGTTCCAAGGGACGTGCTGGAACAAATGTGGAATGCACATAAAACTATAGTCCTAATCTACAGAGCAATTGGGAAGATTATATTCTACTTAAAAAGCTCATCATAGAATGTGTCTCCAAAACTAGAATCTAACCTTAAAGGGACAGTCTAGTCAAAATTAAACTTTCATGATTCAGATAGGGCATGCAATTTTTAAAAAACTTTCCAATTTAGTTTAATCGTCAAATTTGCTTTGTTCTCTTGTTATTCTTTGTTGAAAGCTAAATCTAGGTAGGCTCATATGCTAATTTCTAAGCCATGAAGGCTGCCTCTTATCTGAATGCATTTCACAGTTTTTTTCACAGCTAGTGGGCATTAGTTCATATGTGACATATAGATAAAATTGTGCTCATGCATGTGGAGTAACCTAGGAGTGAGCACTAATTGGTTAAATTAAAAGTCTGTCAAAAGAACTGAAATAAGGGGGCAGTCTGCAGAGGCTTACATACAAGGTAATCCCAAAGGTAAAAAGTGTATTATTATAAACTGTGTGGGTTATGCAAAAGTAAAGAATGGCTAATAAAGGGATTGTCATGAGATGCAGGACATATGCAGGACACAGCAATGATGGTACAACTCTATTTTACTGCAGAGCATAACAATACACATCTAGTCAGGTTGATTGTACTAAACTAACTGCGACACAGACACCAGACCTAAGCCCCGCCCACATACTAGTGACATCACATCCTGCTCTCATCACATCTTCCCCTTTTTCAAAGGCAAAGCATACATTTGCATATAATAAATAACAAGGTACACCAACAGGGTATACAACAACATTTTTGTTTTTGAACATTATAAAAACAGATAGATTAGAAAACATGAACAAATAAATTACATCCTGACTTGGACATCGGGGTAGACTACCCTAGTCCACAGTGACCATGGGATTATTCTGCCCATACTTCCGGTCACTGTTCTAGCTAAAGTCAGTCCCTGTATCGGGCCGGAATTTTCACCACTCTTCCGCTTGATGTAACTTTGCATGAACTGTCCTCTGATACAGAAGATGGTGAATAAGAGTCTGCTGGAGGCAAACATATATCCCCGCTGTGATCTTGCTGAGGGGAAGGCACCTCTCTTAGAACAGGGGATCCCACCGGCGGTGGTACTGAGGTATCCGGTTCCAGACTCTCAGGTACAGACTGAAGATGTCTTCGGTTACGGCGTGTAACCGTCCCTCCCTCTGTAAGGACTGTATAAGACCTTGGTTCTGGAGAGCGGCCCACTACCGCAGCAGGCGTCTTCCATTTCTTCTCATCATCCAGTTTAATTCTGACACTTTGGCCTGCTTTCAGTTCCTGTAAAGGCCTGACAGAATGTCTCCTGTCGTAGAAGAAACGATAACCCTTTTTGGCCTCTTCATCCCTCCTAAGGACTTTGTCCCGAGGAACAGGGCCAGGCGGCTTGAAGACACCCACTGAGGGTAAAGTGGTGCGAATCTGGCGTCCTAGCATCAGCTGTGCCGGGCTAAACCCGGTGGCTTGAATGGGCGTCGCCCTGTATGACAAGAGGGCTAGGTACGGCTCAGATTGCTTTAGAATGAATTTTGTTGTTTGAACTGCCCTTTCAGCCATTCCGTTGGACTGCGGATAATGTGGACTTGACGTGGAATGTACAAAATCATATTCCCTGCTGAAAGCACTGAACTCTGTAGAAGCGAACTGCATACCATTATCACTCACCAGCTCCATTGGAATGCCCCTGCGGGCGAACAAGCTCTTCAGGCGAATGATAACGGCCTGACTTGTGATATCATTCAGGGGTGCAATTTCCAAATACCTGGAATAGTAGTCGATCACAACAAGAAACTTTTTCCTGTGCAGTTCACACAAATCAGCAGCTATTTTCTGCCACGGCCCGCAGGCAGCGGAGTAGACATCAAGGGCTCCCTTCTCTGAGTAGGCCGGCGTTCCCAGCAAAAGGCACATTTAGACACGTGATTTGCAATGTCGGAGCTGATCCCAGGCCACCACACAGCTGTAGCTGCTCTCTCTCTGCACTTTGTAATGCCTAAGTGGCCATCATGAATCCTGTTTAACATATCTTTCCTCATGCTGACAGGAATTACAATGCGGTCTTGGAACAGCACCAACCCCTCCAGCTCCGTGAGCTGCGACCTCTCTGGCTGGTAAGCACTTAAAGACATCCAGGCTGCCCGACTCTCGGGCCAGCCTTCTCTTATGTACCTTATAACTTCTTGCAGATCTGTGTCCAAATATGTCTCTTTCTTTATCTCTTCCAGTTTCCTTGAAGAAATGGACTTAGAGGCCAGAACTGAATCAACATACACTTTCACATCCGATTCCGTGGAGGATTCTTCAGCAGCAGCCAGCGGGAGCCTAGATAGTGTATCTGCCACAACCAGTTGTTTCCCCGGCACATGCACTGCCTGAACATTGAACCTGAGCAGTCTCATTAAAAGTCTCTGGCATCTCAAGGGTGTTTTGTCAATGTCATAAGAATTGATTAGAGGGACTAGCGGTTTGTGGTCAGTTTCCAGACTAAATTTCTCCAAACCCACTAGATAACGCTGAAAGGGCTCACAGGCCCAAACTGCAGCCAGGCACTCTTTCTCAATTTGAGCGTATTTTGACTCCGCAGCCGTCAGTGTGCGGGAACAGTAGGCGATGGGCTGTAGTTTGTTGTCATTAAGCTGCAGGAGTGCAGCCCCCAACCCATAACTGCTTGCATTAGCACTAACCACAGTCTTTTTTGAAGGGTCGTAGAACCCCAGCACTGGGGCAGACCCCAGCAGGGACTTGGCATGCAGGAACGCTTTTTCTTGTGAGGGTCCCCAGACCCAGGCAACATCTTTATTAAGCAACTCTGTGATAGGGTGTAAAACTGTAGATAAATCTGGAAGAAACTTGCCCACGTAATTTACAAGGCCCAATATCTGTCTCAGCTCATGTACATCAGAAGGGCTTTTCATCTGTTCAATAGCCCGAATTTTCTCGGGGTCCGGCTTGATGCCATCCCCGTTGATGATATGCCCAAAGTAGCATAATTCAGTTTTCCTAAAATTACATTTTTCTTTATTCAGCTTCAGGCCAGACTCTTTGATAGCCTGCAGCACACAACTCAAACGCTGATCATGCTCCTCCACTGTAGACCCATACACTAGAATGTCGTCCATGACGACCACTGTGCCCACGTGGCCACTCAGGAGAGAACTCATTTCCCTTTGAAAGATTTCAGGAGCGGAGGATATCCCAAAGGGGATTCTGCAGAAGCAGAACCGACCTACCGGTGTGATAAAGGTAGTCAGTTTGCGGCACTTTGGATCCAGGGGGATCTGCCAAAAGCCGCTAGAAGCATCTAATGTGGAAAAGAACTTCGCCCCAGCCAACTTCGGGGCTATATCTTCCAGTGTCGGCAGCACAAATCTCTCCCTCTTCACAGCCTCATTCAACCTTTTCAGGTCCACACAGATGCGCACCTTTCCGTTTTTCTTTGCAACTGGAACAATAGGGGCACACCAATCAGTTGCTTCAACAACCTCTTCAATAACCCCCATAGACTTCATGCGCATAAGCTCTTTCTCCACTTGAGGCATGAGCGGGAACGGGATTCTACGAGGAGTAGAAATACTGTATGGGACTGCGTCACTTTTAAGTGCTATACGGACAGGTTTGCAGTTCAGTAGGCCCAACTCGCCAAACATATCTTCAGAGATCTCATTCACTCTGGCCACGAGGCCCAAGTCACAAGCTGCTTTTCTGCTCAATAAACTGTTAACACACTGACCTCGGATCACATGCACCCACATGGTGAACTTCCTTTGTTTGTACTCACAGCTGGCAAGAAATTTCCCCACACAATCAATACGGCCACCGGGACTATGGACATTTGTAGTAACCTTCGCCAGCTGGGGCTGTCGAGGCAGTTTCATGAATTCAGCAAAAGACATTACAGTGATATCTGCTCCTGTGTCAATCTTAAAATCAACTTTGGCTCCCATTACAGTAAAAGTAACTTTCCAATCTTCCTCTGAGCTTGTCCGTTCCACAACAGACCCCACAAAAGACACTTCCTGACCCTCCTGGTCACTGTCCACCTGCATCTCCTTAATGTATTCAGTTTTACACACCACTTCAAAATGGCCTATTCTGTTACATTTTCTGCATCTTTTATCTCTGGCCGGGCATATAGCACTCTGATCATGAGCCCGGTAGCACCGTGTGCATCGGCCATGTTGCGCCCATCCACTTCTAGGCCTTTCCAGTACTTTAGATCTACCGCTCACACTGTGCCTTTCACTAGTAATTTTCCTAGACTGTTGCACTTCATCCACAATACTCTCAGACCTCAGATCAACACTTTGCTTTTTCACCAGTTCACTCTGGCGGGCCATCCTAATAGCCCCCGTCTAATGTTAAATCAGGCTCTAACTGCAGCTTCAGGGAGATTTCAGCATCTGCAATTCCAATAACTATTCTGTCTCTGATTTGCTCTTCTTTAGCAACACCAAACTCACAGAATTCAGCTAATTCATACAGACTGCGCACAAATGACTCCACAGATTCTCCCACACGCTGATTACGTTTGTGAAAACAAGCTCTCTCATGAATCACATTTCTTTTGGGCACAAAGTGGGCACTGAGTTTATCCATAACTATATCAAAGTTAACTTCTTCCCCTTCTTGGAAAGTAAAAGCATTGAACACTGGCTCTACATCTTTCCCCATGGAGTATAAAAGAGAATTAACTTGTACTTCACCACTCTCCTTGTTCAGTTTGGATGCAATCCTGAAGCGCTGAAACCGCTGACGCCATGTGGGCCAAGCTGCAGGCTGAGAAAAGTCAAAAGGCTCAGGTGGGGTAAACTTTGACATTGCAATCGATCAGGAACAGAAGCGCAGTCCAGAACTTCTGACACCATGTCATGAGATGCATGACATATGCAGGACACAGCAATGATGGTACAACTCTATTTTATTGCAGAGCATAACAATACACATCTAGTCAGGTTGATTGTACTAAACTAACTGCGACACAGACACCGGACCTAAGCCCCGCCCACATACTAGTGACATCACATCCTGCTCTCATCACAGGGATTATCTATCATTTTAAACAATACAAATTCTGGAGAAGACTGTCCCTTTAATGCCTTCAGTTAACATGCTACTTGAAATAGGTTTCCAGGCCAACACACATCAAACTGATATGAAACCCAAAATTTTCATTTTGTGACTTAGGTCAAGCATTTGATTTTAAACCCTTAATCCAATCTGATGTATAAATACGTCATACGGTACATTGCCTATCGTGCCGCATAACGTATATATACGTTGCATCTTCAGGAAGCTCCAGCAATCTCAGCTGTAAAGAGACAGCCGAGAGCTAATGTTTCTGAGCTGCAGGCATCTCTTTTCATATGGTAAAAGAGCATGATCAGTGCTACATTACCATATGAAGGTAAATGTCTGATCGTTAGAGACCGTGACGCTGTGTGTGTCACTGTCTGTAACGATCATCTGCTGGTGCTAGCAGGAGGTGTGGGAGGGAAGGCAAGTGGGTGGCCCAGTGGGAGAGGTGGGAGGGACATTACCTACTGAAATAATGTTTTCAAGGGAGAGGGAGGGATGGGGCACTGAACTACAGAAAAGGGGTGAAATGGGAGGTTGGGGGCTCCCTACAAAATGATCATGGGGAAGGAGGAGGTTGGGGACCACTACACTAAAGAAAAAATATTAAAAAATAAAAAAAAAATGTAAAAAAAAAAATGTAAAAAAATACACACCAATTAGGTACTAGCAGAGAGCTGCCAGTACCAAAGATGGCTGCCACTAGTGAAAGTTGGGAGGGTTAGAGAGCTGTTTGGGAGGGGGAATCACTACACTGCAGAAAAATAATAATATACTGCATACTGGCAGAATTTCTGCCAATGCCTAACCTGGTAGGGATGGGTGTGAGTGGGGGAGTAAGCGAGCTGTTTGGGAGGGGATCATGGAGGTGAGAGGTGTCAGGTAGGAGGTTAATACACTAAGCTAATTAATTAACCCCTTCACTGCAGGGAATTTCAGAACTTTGGTGTGCAGCTGCAATTAGCAACCTTCTAATTACCAAAAACCAATGGCAATGCCATGCATGTATGCTCTTTTCAAACAAAGGGGATCCCAGAGAAACTTTTACAATAATTTGTGCCATGATTGCACAAGCGGTATCTAAATAATTTCAGTGAGAGACCCAAAGTACATAAAAAAGTAAACTTTTTTTTTATGATCGCATTTGGGGATGAAATGATGTCATGAAATATACCAAAATTTGCCTAGATCAATACCTTGGGTTGCCTACTTAAAATATATATATATATATATATATATATATATATATTGTTTTTTGTTTTGTTTTTTGTGATTTCCTCAACAATAACAAAGTGGATTTGAGTTTTACCTCTAGCCACGATAAAA
This sequence comes from Bombina bombina, assembly GCF_027579735.1. NCBI lineage: Eukaryota > Metazoa > Chordata > Amphibia > Anura > Bombinatoridae > Bombina > Bombina bombina. The sequence goes on along the minus strand of NC_069503.1, from coordinate 317,898,186 downwards.
CCAGTACTCCTTACCTTGATGTTTTACTGACAGGTCTGCCAGTAGAAAATAGGATGAGTACTTCCCTTTATGTCAAAACGATATCATCCAATACTTTCTTGCATGCAAGAAGCTGCCATCCCAACCATACCAGCTATGTAATCACGAAGGGACAGTTCCTAAGATTGCGTCGGAACTGTTCAGAGGATGACAGCTTCTTTCGCAAAAGCAGAATTCTAACTCAAAAATTTCTTGAGCGTGGGTACAATAAAAATGTTGTATCAAGAGCCTTTAACGAGGTCTCACAATGGGATAGATTATCCCTTTTGGAAGATACCCCGAAACAGAGATCTGCAAGACACAAGCCAACTTTTGTGACCACATACAGTTCACAGTATTATGCTGTGTGCAAAATTCTCAGGAAAAATCTACCGATTTTTTTGGCGGATGATATCCTGAAAGATGAAATCAAAAATGGATGCTTTTGTGTCCCTAAGCGAAATACAACCATAGGGAATCAAGTTTCTCCATCACTACTTAAGAAACCAAAATCCAAAGGTAATTGGTTACTTCAAAAGGGACATTTCAAATGTGGAACAAGCTCATGCAAGGCATGTGGTTTTGTTACCACAGGTAAAACTTTTCAATCAAGAGCAACCCAAAGAATATTTAACTATGCTTATTGCACAAATTGTAGATCCACATTTATCATTTATATGATAACATGCAAAATCTGTGACAAACAATATGTTGGCTGCACCTTTAGAGAGGTAAGAGAGAGGGTACGTGCCCATCTCAATGACATTGAACGTGGTATTCTTACCACTGGGACCTCAAAACATTTTATTGAGGTTTACCAAGGTGATCTTAGAAGTTTCACATTTATGGTCATTGATCATATTCCTAAAAGGCCAAGAGGGGGAGATAGATCCAGGGACCTTTTGAAAAAAGAGGTATTCTATATCTTCACTCTAGGGACCAGGCAACCAATAGGCCTGAATATTGAAACAGATTTGATTAATCATTTGTGACCTCCAATGTAACCTGTTCATTTAAGTGTCTTAGCTCTCAAGTCCTCATGCGAGATGTGAGTGCATTTTCGCCTAATATCGCTTGGACATCTCCGTTTTCCAATCATTGATTCACATAGGTTCACAAAATCGTTAATGCTAATTAATCTACACTCACTCTGTATTACTTTACATTCTAGATGTTATAACTGTTCCAGTAAGGATCAGTTTCTAGTATCCATCCTTCCCACTATAGATGTATAGGTTAGAACAGATCAGGACTATTTATATAGTGTATGTCATTTAGGTCCATTAATTTGGCAGTATTAGGTTTGGATAAGATAATGGTTAATCCCCTTGATTATTATTATTTTTAGTCAGTATAGTATAGTCCGTTGAGTCATGCCAGACTAGATTTAGGTATTAATACATCCTATTAGTAAGGATGTCCAATTTGGGGTAAAACTTAAGGCCTATCAATTGTGCATTCCAAAAAACATTAGACCTATATTTTGTCATTTCACGACTCTCACTCAACTATAAATAAGTAAATGTGTTGGTGATAATATATAGGATTTATTAAGGTATTTGCTTTATACCTTCTTTAGTTCCTGATCCATTTCATTTCATTTTGACATATACTACATTTCTTATTTATCATCTAGTAAAAACCTAGTGTTTATTTGTAATTATTTATTTGTAACTAGCTAGCACCAGTCACAGATTGAGTCATTAATGTTTCCACCTCCATTTATAATAGACTGTTCCTCCACTTAACCCCCTTTGAGAGGGTGTCATATCCAATCAACAGTTAGGCAAGCCTATATCAATATGCAATCAAAAACAGGGCAACATGCAGTCTATGAATAAGGCTCAGGGAGAGCCGAAACGCGTAACACAGGCCCCACTATGAGCTCCTAACAAGCCCACATAACAACTGGCCATAGCTACTCTCTCATCTGTTATGCATTCTATTTCTGGCATAGAGAAAATGGAGAAGAATAGAGGGGCACCTCATGTGTGGTATCGTCAAGTATACAACAAACAGTAAACACAACTCAGGCCAAATGAGTACTCACTTATTCCCAAAGCACACTCATGTGCTAGTAGAGACTGGCTGCAGAATTATAGAGGTGTGACAGCTCACCCACTTAGCGCTCTTAGCGAGAGGTGTTGGTACTACAATGGAGACATAAAATATAGGCACTACATGTGCAGATATTGGTAGTGGTATAACCAATAGTATTTTCTTAGTACAGAGGGTACTCACATACTCACGGAGCACACCAATGTGCTTGTGGAAGCAGGCTGCAGATTGATATAGGTGTGGCAGCTCACCCAAACAAATGGTAACTTAGAAGTGGTGTCACAGGTATACAGAGATCCCAAATAGCTCACTCAGGTGTTAAGCTGATCTCTTGTGTGTGGGTCTTGGCAGATGGTGGGTAGAATAAAATCCACTCAAGGAGTTAAAAATATAATCCAAATTTATTAAAAACACAAAGTCTTAAAAACAACAACAACACAATAGTTGCTGATAAAAAGTGGATAATGGGGTGTCAAGTGGTCCCCCTATTTCTGGCATACACAGAACTACTGTTTTTAAGTCTATTTGTCAATAAAGTGCTTTTTTGCTTTGAGCATCGGTCCGGATTTCTCTTTTTGCATATATATATATATATATATATATATATATATATATATATATATATATATATATATATATATATATATATATATATATTCCAAAATAAAGAAGGCACTCTCCGTTTTTCTTCACAAATTTTTACTGTGTATTCAAGTGACGTTTCGATGCATTCCAGCATCGTAAACACTAGTTAAATATTATTAACCCCTAATCTGCTGTTCCTAACATCGCCGCCACCTACCTACATTTATTAAACCCTAATCTGACACCCCCAATGTCGCCGCCACTATATTAAAGTTATTAACCCCTAGACCTAAGTCTAACCCTAACACCCCCTAACTTAAATATAATTAAAATAAATCTATATAAAACCTACAATTAATAACTAAATAATTCCTATTTAAAACTAAATACTTACCTATAAAATAAACCCTAAGCTAGCTACAATATAACTAATAGTTACATTGTATCTAGCTTAGTTTTGTTTGTTTGTTTTTTTACAGGCAAGTTTGTATTTATTTTAACTAGGTAGAATAGTTACTAAATAGTTATTAACTATTTACTAACTACCTAGCTAAAATAAATACAAATTTACCTGTAAAATAAAACCTAACCTTACACTACAATTAAATATATTACCTAAATTAAATACAGTTAACTAAACTAAATACAATTACCTAAATTACAAAAAAAAACCCACTAACTTACACAAAATAAAAAACAAATTGCAAGATATTTAAACTAATTACACCTAATCTAATAGCCCTATCAAAATAAAAAAGCCCCCCCAAAATAACCCCCCCCCCAGCCTAAACTAAACTAAACTACCAATAGCCCTTAAAATGGCCTTTTGCGGGGCATTGCCCCAAAGAAATCAGCTCTTTTACCTGTAAAAAAAAAAAATACAACCCCCAACAGTAAAACCCACCACCCACACAACCAACCCCCCAAATAAAACCCTAACTAAAAAAACCTAAGCTCCCCTTTGCCCTGAAAAGGGCATTTGAATGGGCATTGCCCTTAAAAGGGCATTTAGCTCTATTGCAGCCCAAAGCCCTAACCTAAAAATAAAACCCACCCAATAAACCCATAAAAAAAACTAACACTAACCCCCTGAAGATCCACTTACAGTTTTGAAGAGCCAACATCCATCCTCAACGAAGCCGGGAGAAGTCCTCAGCGAAGCAGCAAGAAGTCCTCAACAAAGCCGGGAGAAGTCTTCATCCAAGCCGGGAGAAGTGGTCCTCCAGACAGGCAGAAGTCTTCATCCAGATGGCATCTTCTATATTCATCCATCCGGAGCGGGTCCATCTTCAAGACATCCGGCGCAGAGCATCCTTTTCTGACGATGACTACCCGATGAATGAAGGTTCCTTTAAGTGACGTCATCCAAGATGGCGTCCCTTAAATTCCGAATGGCTGATAGAATTCTATCAGCCAATCGGAATTAAGGTTGAAAAAATCCTATTGGCTGATGCAATCAGCCAATAGGATTGAACTTCAATCCTATTTACTGATCCAATCAGCCAATAGCATTGAGCTTGCATTCTGTTCCAATCAGTTAGGGTTTTATGTGGGGGGTTGGTTGTGTGGGTGGTGGGTTTTACTGTTGAGGGGGTTGTTTGTATTGTTTTTTTACAGGTAAAAGAGTTTAGTTTAGGTTAGGGTTGTTTTTTTTTATTTTGGGGGGCTTTTTTATTTTGATAGGGCTATTAGATTAGGCGTAATTAGTTTAAATATCTTGTAATTTGTTTTTTATTTTGTGTAATTTAGTGTTTGTTTTTTTTGTAATTTAGGCAATTGTATTTAATTTATTTAATTTAGGTAATTTATTTAATTGTAGTGTAAGGTTAGGTGTTAGTGTAAGACATGTTAGGTTTTATTGTACAGGTAAATTTGTATTTATTTTAGCTAGGTAGTTAGTAAATAGTTAATAACTATTCTACCTAGTTAAAATAAATATATACTTGCCTGTAAAATAAAAATAAACCCTAAGATAGCTACAATGTAACTATTAGTTATATTGTAGCTCGAAAAAATATGGCGAAGTCCCAGTTGTAGATATATAAAAAATCAAATTTTATTGGAACAAGGTTAAAACATGAAAAAATAAAGATGTAAAAGCATAGAACGGTCTAACGCGTTTCGGCTAGCTCTTGCCGTAATCATAGACCATGTCTAGTGTATGTTTTACAAAGGCTTAAATAGGTATCAAATTACATGTTAACCCATATCAGCTGAATACTTAACCCTATCTAGCAATGTGGAAAACTGCTGTCTATGGTGAATTGCTCAGAGTATCTAATATGCAATATCTCTTTTTCTATTCATATGTGTCAATAAATACGTTACATATAGGTATACATAAATATATTCTTCTCTCATATGATCAACAAACGTTTACATTTTATGAGGATATATGATGATGTATTAAACCTTAATGTGTTATACATATAGTTAATCGAATGCACATTGTGTTGTATCATTATTTAACTTATTGATATTCTCTTTAAAGCAAATGCACTTTAGTGAATCTAGGCTCAAGAAGCAAGCTTAAAAAGGCTTAAAAATGAATGAACCTATGCCATTACGAATGTACATATATAAGAAAAAAGAGAAACACAACCCCAAATGTACGCTCTCTCTTCTCTCTATAGGGAAAGCTTTTAACAATATTTAGGGATTTTAAAACTAGAACAAAAGTTAATCTGTTTAATTCTTAGCATACATGTTTATATGTACTTTTAAAAGGTTCATAATTTATTATGTCTAATTTAAGCACTATTTAATCTTGAGGTTTAGGCCAAACAAACTCTAGGCTGTAATCAGGGACAAAGGTAACCATATAGCATATGTAGATATGCAGGTATACAAACTGGATATTATTAAGAACTTTCTTTCTCAAACTATTGATCTAAATGAATGTACGAACTACATAAAAAAATGTTATCATATAGTTTAGACAACTATTCCCAAAAGTTAACTAAATCGAATTCTGAGTTAAAACCATTTGGAATTTGGGTTTTTAGTCTAAAGATCCAATAGACTTCCTGTCTACCTAGTATTTGCGATCTATCTCCTCCTCTAGATGGAGTTTTAATTGCTTCTATTACATTCCAACTAAAGGAGTGGACTGACTGGTTATGAACCTCAATAAAATGTCGACTCAACTCAGAACAGGGGACTTTATTTCTGATGTCTCCCAGATGTTCTCTAATACGTGTCCTTACATCACGTGTAGTGAGTCCCACGTATTGTCCCCTGCATAAATTGCATTCTGATAAATATACCACATAATTTGAGCTACAATTGTGACAGACATGTATCTGAAAGGTTTCTCCTGTTGTGTAGGATCTAACTGTGCTAGTGACATTATGATAGTCGCATGCTTTACAGCGGGCACTACCACATCTATAGCTGCCATTGTGTCTTAACCAGGAACTCTCATTAGTTTGTATCTGTGTATTCTTTAGGACACTAGGTGAGAGTGAATTAGCAAGTGTATCATTTTTCTTATAGACAAATTTACATCCGTCACCAATTACTTCTTTTAATATTTCATCCCCGTATAAAATTGGGAGATATTTCTTTACGATATTACATATATCATTGTATTGATTCGAATACTTGGTGACGAATGCAGGTCTGTCATCTATTTTGTCCTTCTTTTTAGGGGACAGTAAATCCTCTCTGTTATATTGGTCAACTTCTTTTTTAATCTTTATAACCTCATTTTTACAGTAACCTCTAGCAATTAGTCTATGAGACAACTCTTCACTCTCTTTAATGTAGTCATTATTAAGTGAACAATTACGCTTCACTCTCATCATCTGACCTTTAATAATGCCTTTAAAGACATGTTTTGGATGTCCACTGGTAGCATAAAGCAATGCATTACCAGCTATGGGTTTACTGTAAAGTGCTGTGTTTACACATTTTGATTGGGAATTCCCATACAGTGTAAAGTCCAAAAAATTTATCTCTGTTTTATTCCATTCTTTAGTGAAACTTAATCCCATTTTATTATTATTTAGATATTGAATGAATTTATCAGTTATTGTTTCATCTGCCTCCCAAACTATTATAAGGTCATCAATGAACCTATTATATTGAATTATATGTTTGCGAAAAGGATTTGTATCTCCATAAATATAGATTTCTTCGAACCATCCCATAACCAAATTTGCGTATGAGGGCGCAAATTTCGCCCCCATCGCAGTCCCTTGTTTTTGTATAAAATGGTCATTTCCAAAGGTAAAGCTATTATGTTCAAGTAGAAACTTGATAATTTTAAGTACATAGTTTTTAAAATCTGCATTTAAATTTCCATTTTTATCTAGATAGTACTCTATGGCTAGTAAGCCTATAGAGTGTGGTATTGAAGAATATAACGATATGGCATCTACTGTGAGCCAGCTATAATTTGCCTCCCAAATATAGTTCTTAAAAATATTGAGTATGTGGGTAGTGTCTTTTACATAGCTGTTTAATTTAAGGACATATGGCTGCAGTATATCATCGACCCATTTGGACAAATGTTCAAGCAGGGAGCCATTGCCTGACACGATTGGTCTCCCTTTGACATTTTCAAGCCCTTTATGAGTTTTTGGTAGATGATAAAATGCAGCAGTCCTTGGATGTTCAATATATAGATATTCAAATGTAGATTGATCTATAAAACCATTTCTTCTACCTTCACTCAAAATCTTGAACAAACGTCTCTGAAAATCTATACGAGGATTATGACTAACTTTTTCATAGACATTGGTGTCATCCAACTGTCTGTGAGCTTCAGCTATGTACCAGGTTTTATCACAGACCACTATGCTGCTGCCTTTGTCAGCCCATTTAATCACGATACTGTCATTTTTCTCTAGGGCTACCAATGCTTCTCTTCCTTTTTTTGTTAGGTTGTTTATATTATTCGTTTTCCCTGTTTTTTGTTGATGTAAAGCAGTAAGATCCTCAACAACTCTTTTCTGGAATAGTTCAAGAGGTTTACCTCTGGACTGCAAAGGATAAAAATTGGATTTGCATTTAAAACCTGCACACTCACACTAAAGAAACATTTTCTTAAAGAAAATAATGAAAATAAAATTACAGAACTAAAGACCATGATTGAGAATGACACAACAATAAGTGACATGACAAATGACCTAACTTTTCAAGACCTTTGCACACGCAATGATCTAGAACAGTTAATATCTGAAGGGAATCTAACCTCAATGGAGGAGGAAAGTAAGGATAAACATGTGGGTTTTAATTGCAAATCCAATTTTTATCCTTTGCAGTCCAGAGGTAAACCTCTTGAACTATTCCAGAAAAGAGATGTGGAGGATCTTACTGCTTTACATCAACAAAAAACAGGGAAAACGAATAATATAAACAACCTAACAAAAAAAAAAGAAAAAAAAAAAAAAGAAAGAGAAGCATTGGTAGCCCTAGAGAAAAATGACAGTATCGTGATTAAACGGGCTGACAAAGGCAGCAGCATAGTGGTCTGTGATAAAACCTGGTACATAGCTGAAGCTCACAGACAGTTGGATGACACCAATGTCTATGAAAAAGTTAGTCATAATCCTCGTATAGATTTTCAGAGACGTTTGTTCAAGATTTTGAGTGAAGGTAGAAGAAATAGTTTTATAGATCAATCTACATTTGAATATCTATATATTGAACATCCAAGGACTGCTGCATTTTATCATCTACCAAAAACTCATAAAGGGCTTGAAAATGTCAAAGGGAGACCAATCGTGTCAGGCAATGGCTCCCTGCTTGAACATTTGTCCAAATGGGTCGATGATATACTGCAGCCATATGTCCTTAAATTAAACAGCTATGTAAAAGACACTACCCACATACTCAATATTTTTAAGAACTATACTTGGGAGGCAAATTATAGCTGGCTCACAGTAGATGCCATATCGTTATATTCTTCAATACCACACTCTATAGGCTTACTAGCCATAGAGTACTATCTAGATAAAAATGGAAATTTAAATGCAGATTTTAAAAACTATGTACTTAAAATTATCAAGTTTCTACTTGAACATAATAGCTTTACCTTTGGAAATGACCATTTTATACAAAAACAAGGGATTGCGATGGGGGCGAAATTTGCGCCCTCATACGCAAATTTGGTTATGGGATGGTTCAAAGAAATCTATATTTATGGAGATACAAATCCTTTTCGCAAACATATAATTCAATATAATAGGTTCATTGATGACCTTATAATAGTTTGGGAGGCAGATGAAACAATAACTGATAAATTCATTCAATATCTAAATAATAATAAAATGGGATTAAGTTTCACTAAAGAATGGAATAAAACAGAGATAAATTTTTTGGACATTACACTGTATGGGAATTCCCAATCAAAATGTGTAAACACAGCACTTTACCGTAAACCCATAGCTGGTAATGCATTGCTTTATGCTACCAGTGGACATCCAAAACATGTCTTTAAAGGCATTATTAAAGGTCAGATGATGAGAGTGAAGCGTAATTGTTCACTTAATAATGACTACATTAAAGAGAGTGAAGAGTTGTCTCATAGACTAATTGCTAGAGGTTACTGTAAAAATGAGGTTATAAAGATTAAAAAAGAAGTTGACCAATATAACAGAGAGGATTTACTGTCCCCTAAAAAGAAGGACAAAATAGATGACAGACCTGCATTCGTCACCACGTATTCGAATCAATACAATGATATATGTAATATCGTAAAGAATCTCCCAATTTTATACAGGGATGAAATATTAAAAGAAGTAATTGGTGACGGATGTAAATTTGTCTATAAGAAAAATGATACACTTGCTAATTCACTCTCACCTAGTGTCCTAAAGAATACACAGATACAAACTAATGAGAGTTCCTGGTTTAGACACAATGGCAGCTATAGATGTGGTAGTGCCCGCTGTAAAGCATGCGACTATCATAATGTCACTAGCACAGTTAGATCCTACACAACAGGAGAAACCTTTCAGATACATGGCTGTCACAACTGTAGCTCAAATTATGTGGTATATTTAGCAGAATGCAATTTATGCAGGGGACAACACGTGGGACTCACTACACGTGATGTAAGGACACATATTAGAGAACATCTGGGAGACATCAGAAATAAAGTCCCCTGTTCTGAGTTGAGTCGACATTTTATTGAGGTTCATAACCAGTCAGTCCACTCCTTTAGTTGGAATGTAATAGAAGCAATTAAAACTCCATCTAGAGGAGGAGATAGATCTCAAATACTAGGTAGACAGGAAGTCTATTGGATCTTTAGACTAAAAACCCAAATTCCAAATGGTTTTAACTCAGAATTCGATTTAGTTAACTTTTGGGAATAGTTGTCTAAACTATATGATAACATTTTTTTATGTAGTTCGTACATTCATTTAGATCAATAGTTTGAGAAAGAAAGTTCTTAATAATATCCAGTTTGTATACCTGCATATCTACATATGTTATATGGTTACCTGTGTCCCTGATTACAGCCTAGAGTTTGTTTGGCCTAAACCTCAAGATTACATAGTGCTTAAATTAGACATAATAAATTATGAACCTTTTAAAAGTACATATAAACATGTATGCTAAGAATTAAACAGATTAACTTTTGTTCTAGTTTTAAAATCCCTAAATATTGTTAAAAGCTTTCCCTATAGAGAGAAGAGAGAGCGTACATTTGGGGTTGTGTTTTTCTTTTTTCTTATATATATGTACATTCGTAATGGCATAGGTTCATTCATTTTTAAACCTTTTTAAGCTTGCTTCTTGAGCCTAGATTCACTAAAGTGCATTTGCTTTAAAGAGAATATCAATAAGTTAAATAATGATACAACACAATGTGCATTCGATTAACTATATGTATAACACATTAAGGTTTAATACATCATCATATATCCTCATAAAATGTAAACGTTTGTTGATCATATGAGAGAAGAATATATTCATGTATACCTATATGTAATGTATTTATTGACACATATGAATAGAAAAAGAGATATTGCATATTAGATACTCTGAGCAATTCACCATAGACAGCAGTTTTCCACATTGCTAGATAGGGTTAAGTATTCAGCTGATATGGGCTAACATGTAATTTGATACCTATTTAAGCCTTTGTAAAACATACACTAGACATGGTCTATGATTACGGCAAGAGCTAGCCGAAACGCGTTAGACCGTTCTATGCTTTTACATCTTTATTTTTTCATGTTTTAACCTTGTTCCAATAAAATTAGATTTTTTTATATATCTACAACTGGGACTTCGCCATAGTTTTTTCGTGATACTTTCCCTGAGAGTAGAGGATCTCTCTTTACTAAGCCCCAGACCATATCAGCATACAGAGGAGCATTGGCCTATTCAGAGGCATTGATTGGATACAGACCGGTGAGAGTGTGGAGGAATTTCTGACGTCACGTCCGATCGGTAAGTCCCGCACACGCTTGCAGTTGAACCGGAGTTGGAGAGAGAGTGACAGTCGCGCTTTCTAGCGTGGCTACCCTCTCGTCTACACGGAGTTGAGCCTACCCGAGAGATGCAGAAGACTTCTGCCTTCACGGAAAGGTAAAGAAGGGTTATGGTAAATGCTGGTGTGCGGGTGAAATGTTTGATGAGACCGCCGTGTCAAGTGTTTGCTATATTGCCATGCTGCACTAATCTCACCTGAGTTTTGAATATATATATCCTGGAATACACCATTTTGATGCTTAAAAAGTATTTTACCCACTTGGTAGCGTTATACTAACTTTGCTTTAATTTTTTATATTGTAGCTATTTAGGGTTTATTTTACAGGTAAGTATTTAGTTTTAAATAGGAATTATTTAGTTATTAATTGTAGGTTATATTTAAGTTAGGGGGTGTTTGGGTTAGGGTTAGACTTCGGTTTAGGGGTTAATAAATATAGTATAGTGGTGGAGACATTTGGGGCGGCAGATTAGGGGTTAATAATTGTAGAAGCAAAACACAAATAAGGAGTGCTCAGTCTTTTTAACCCACAATCTCAACAAAGTATAAACAAGAGATCGGTACAGGTTTTTTTTTAAGTCCCAATAAATATAAATAAACTTGGGGAAGCGGTCAGTCTATAAGGTATCAAAGTCTCTGGGGCTCTCTCTCCACCCCTTCCGTGATTGCCGCATCAGCCTGGATCACCAGTCAAATGTAATGTCAATAGTCTCACTGGTGAGACCAGCAGTGTCAGCAGCTCTTACCCTCCTCAGATTGTGGTGGGGTGCCTGGACTCACTCCGGACTTCCTCTCAGACGGGCGATGAAACCCCTCTGAATGGGTACAGTATGTGTGTCCTTCTTGGCGTACTGTGGAGCTGCTGGTGTTGAAGGTGTAAGACGCAACCTCAGTGGAGTTTCCTGTTAGGTCACTGATGACAAGGCTTAGCCATGGGTGAACGAAAGAGATCCTGGGGAGGAGGTTCCTAGTAGAAGACAGGTTCAGCTCGTGATCAGCAAATCCAATAGCGTTATTCCCACCGCTGGTACACAGATGAATAGGAAAGAAGTAGGACACGCTGAAACAAGAAGTCACTGAATAACTTTGTTTATTGGGTAAATCCAATAGTATATAGGCAAAGGTCACAGTCATTGAGGCCTAACGCGTTTTGCGCATGTGTACATGCGCTTCTTTGGAGGCTTATAAGGTTAATAATTGTAGGTAGGTGGCGGCGAAGTCCGGAGCGGCAGATTAGGGGTTAATAAATATAATTTAGGTGTCGGCGATGTCCGGAGAGGCAGACTAGGGTCTAATAAATATAATGTAGGTGTCAGCAATGTCGGGGGCGGCAGATTAGGGGTTAATAAGTGTAAGATTAGGGGTGTTTAGACTCGGGGTTCATCTTAGGGTTTTAGGTGCAAACATAAAATATGTTTCCACATAGGAATCAATGGGGCTGCGTTACTGAGCTTTACGCTGCTTTATTGCAGGTGTTAGACTTTTTCTCAGCCGACTCTCCCCATTGATGTCTATGGGGAAATCGTGCACGAGCATGTACAACCAGCTCACCACTGACTTAAGCAGTGCTGGTATTGGAGTGAGGTATGGAGCACAATTTTGCTCCACGCTCACTTCTTCCATCCGGAGCGGGTCCATCTTCAAGACATCCGGTGCGGAGCATCCTCTTCTGACGATGACTACCCGATGAATGAAGGTTCTTTTAAGTGACGTCATCCAAGATGGCGTCCCTTAGATTCCAAATGGCTGATAGAATTCTATCAGCCAATCGGAATTAAGGTTGAAAAAATCCTATTGGCTGATGCAATCAGCCAATAGGATTGAACTTCAATCCTATTTACTGATCCAATCAGCCAATAGGATTGAGCTTGCATTCTATTGGCTGTTCCAATCAGTTAGGGTTTTATTTGGGGGGTTGGTTGTGTGGGTGGTGGGTTTTACTGTTGAGGGGGTTGTTTGTATTGTTTTTTTACAGGTAAAAGAGTTTAGTTTAGGTTAGGGTTGTTTTTTTATTTTGGGGGGGCTTTTTTATTTTGATAGGGCTATTAGATTAGGTGTAATTAGTTTAAATATCTTGTCATTTGTTTTTTATTTTGTGTAATTTAGTGGGGTTTTTTTGTAATTTAGGTAATTATATTTAATTTATTTAATTTAGGTAATTTATTTAATTGTAGTGTAAGGTTAGGTGTTAGTGTAAGACATGTTAGGTTTTATTTTACAGGTAAATTTGTATTTATTTTAGCTAGGTAGTTAGTAAATAGTTAATAACTATTCTACCTAGTTAAAATAAATATATACTTGCCTGTAAAATAAAAATAAACCCTAAGATAGCTTCAATGTAACTATTAGTTATATTGTAGCTATTTAGGGTTTATTTTACAGGTAAGTATTTAGTTTTAAATAGGAATTATTTAGTTATTAATTGTAGGTTATATTTAGATTTATTTTAATTATATTTAAGTTAGGGGGTGTTAGGGTTAGGGTTAGACTTCGGTTTAGGGGTTAATAAATATAGTATAGTGGTGGCGACATTTGGGGTGGCAGATTAGGGGTTAATAATTGTAGAAGAAGTGCTCAGTCTTTTTAACCCACAATCTCAACAAAGTATAAAAAAGAGATCGGTACAGGGGTTATTTTAAGTCCCAATAAATATAAATAGACTTGGGCAAGCGGTCAGTCTATAAGGTATCAAAGTCTCTGGGGCTCTCTCTCTCCCCCCTTCCATGATCGCCGCATCAGCCTGGATCACCAGTCAAATGTAATGTCAATAGTCTCACTGGTGAGACCAGCAGTGTCAGCAGCTCTTACCCTCCTCAGATTGTGGTGGGGTGCCTGGACTCACTCCGGACTTCCTCTCAGACGGGCGATGAAACCCCTCTGAATGGGTACAGTATGTGTGTCCTTCTTGGCGTACTGTGGAGCTGCTGGTGTTGAAGGTGTAAGACGCAACCTCAGTGGAGTTTCCTGTTACGTCACTGATGACAAGGCTTAGCCATGGGTGAACGAAAGAGATCCGGTGGAGGAGGCTCCTAGTAGAAGACAGGTTCAGCTCGTGATCAGCAAATCCAATAGCGGTATTCCCACCGCTGTTACACAGATGAATAGGAAAGAAGTAGGACACGCTGAAACAAGAAGTAACTGAATAACTTTGTTTATTGGGTAAATCCAATAGTATATAGGCAAAGGTCACAGTCATTGAGGCCTAACGTATTTTACGCTCACTTCTTGTCTTTTAACGCTGGGTTTATAAAAACCTGTAATACCAGCGCTGTAGGTAAGTGAGCGGTGACAATGACGTGCAAGTTAGCACCGCACCCCTCATAACGCAAAACTCGTAATCTAGCCGTAAATGTTTACATTGCTGGAGATTAAATGTCCCTTCCTCCAGCCTTAAATTGTGACCTCTTGTCACAAAAATTTTCTTGGTATAAACTGAGCTTCCACCATTTCTGTATATAGGCCATGAATATATTTATATAAAGTAATTATGTCACCTTTCAAGTGACTTTTTCTAGAGAAAGTATTAGAAAGTTTGGCTAACCTCTCCTCATAGTTTAGCCCCTTAGTGACACAGCATTTTTTAATTTTCTTACCGTTAAGGACCAGGGCTATTTTTACATTTCTGCAGTGTTTGTGTTTAGCTATAATTTTTCTCTTACTCCTCCAGCGATAGGCCGCCCACTCGTCTCCCTCCAATCCCTCCCACGCCACCAAAGATCGGCGCTATCGCTGAACGATGCAGAGAGGGCCACAGAGTTTTCCTCTCTGCATCGGTTATCTAAGAAAGGGTATTGCACGATGCCTCAATATCAAGGCATCACTGCAATACCCTGAAAGCCGCATCCACAGCTTAAATCCCCTAAGGACGTGCCAGGGACGTCCTCGGTTGTTTTTTTTTAGGACGTTCTTTGTCATTAAGGGGTTAAACTCTCCATTCCCCTTGTCAGAGGCGTAACTAGAAACCACAGGGCCTAGGTGCAAGAATCTAAGAAGCCCCCCCCCCCCAAAAAAAAGGTGAATTTGATACATATTTTTTTTTACATTTAACATGGAAAAAAATGTGAATTGGATTACATGTCTGCAAAAGGAGGTACCCTGTGCCCACAGTCTGTGAGATGGCTGACCCCCTATTACTGTATATAGTGACACTGTAACCCACCAGTACTGTATATAGTGAGTTAGTGACACAGTCTGTATTCTGCCGGTGAGATGGCTGGCCTGACCCTACCCGCCTCAGTACTTTATAAAGTTAACACAGTAGTCTGTGACATGGTCCAGACCCCCTGTACTGTATATAGGGGTACTGTATAGTGGCATTGTTTACCCCCCCCTATTCTGTAGTAACAAGGTCTGTAATTTGTTGGTTACACAAACATACACACACACACACACATACATACATGCATAAATACACACACAGTCACATACATACATACACATGCATAAATACACACACAGTCACATACATACATAAATACACATACATGCATAAATACACACACAGTCACATACATACATACACATGCATAAATACACACACAGTCACATACATACATAAATACACATACATGCATAAATACACACACAGCCACATACATACATACACACATACACACACACATGCATAAATACACACAGTCACATACATACATACATACACACATACATGCATAAATACACACACAGTCACATACATACACATGCATAAATACACACACAGTCACATACATACATACATACATACATACATACACATACATGCATAAATACACACACAGTCACATACATACATACACATGCATAAATACACACACAGTCACATACATACATAAATACACATACATGCATAATAACACACACAGTCACATACATACATACATACACACACACACACATGCCTAAATACACACAGTCACATACATACATACACACATACATGCATAAATTCACACAGTCACATACATACATATACACATACATGCATAAATACACACAGTCACATACATACATACACACATACATGCATAAATACACAAAGTCACATACATACATACATATACACATACATGCATAAATACACACAGTCACATACATACATACATACATACACACATACATGCATAAATACACAAAGTCACATACATACATACATACACACATACACACAGTCACATACATACATACACACATACATGCATAAATACACACACAGTCACATACATACATACACACATACATGCATAAATACACAAAGTCACATACATACATACATACACACACATACATGCATAAATACACACAGTCACATACATACATACACACACATACATGCATAAATACACACACAGTCACATACATACACACATACATGCATAAATACACAAAGTCACATACATACATACATACATACACACATACATGCATAAATACACAAAGTAACATACATACATACACACAGTCACATACATACATACACACATACATGCATAAATACACACAGTCGCATACATACATACACACACACATAAACACCAATAGGTCAAACAGAAACACTAACCCCTGTAGACAGAGACACTAGTGAAGCATCACGTCACACTCACATGATATCAGTGCAGGCAGTGGCAGGTCAACGTTTTTTATGAAATATTTTTTTAAAGCTGGGCCCCCACCCTCAAGGGCCCAGTCGCATTTGCAAGCTCTGCACCCCCTGTAGTTCTGCCCCTGCCCCTTGTTAGTTTTGTGGCCCTTCTCTGAACTTTTTATACATCTGTAATGTATTTTTTTTAGATTGGTCCCCAGAACTGCACTCAATACTCAAGGTGAGGTCTTTCTAGAGCTTTGTATAGTGACAGAATTATGCTTTCCTCCCTTACATCAATGCCTCTTATAATACATGCTAGTTAAGTAAATTTCATGAAAAAGAAAATTTGGGTTTCATGTCCCTTTCAAGTAAAGTTCTCCAACCCCTGTTTCAGTGTGCCGTATCAATAGCTATATGTTAGAGTAAAGTATTTAACAATCTCATATGCTCCAAACCCTATTCAGGGAGCAGCCTTATCCAGACCCCTGTGCATTAGCGCTCACTAAATAACACAATCTCCATTGCGATGAAAGCAATCGGTACAAAAAATAGGAGCTGCTAAAAAATGTATAAAGTAAAAAAATTTAGCTCACACATTACTTTTACCATGTGAGCCAAAATTGTAACTTTTATAAATAAAGCCTTTCGTTTTTAGCAGCTTCTATATTAACTGCATTGGAATGGCCTTGAATTTACAAACTTTACATAAACTCAAGTAATACAATGGCATTTTTCCAACCTATTAATCGGAATAATTTCTATTTTGCCTCATGGTGCTATAACGCGACTTTTGATCCTTTAAGGACAACTGTGATAGATTATAAACATTTTTCTGGGAGCTTTTGCATTTTATGTGCATATATACACATACTAAAACAACATTTACTCTGAAATAAATAAATATAGTTTTTACCACCTGGGTTACTGATCTTACCTTACTCGCGTAAAAAAAGGAAAAAAGCAATCTTTTTTAGTTTTATTGTATCATTTACTTTTTACAACAGATACGCTGCAGTGCTGTCCTGGCTATTAAATGTCACAAAAAAATTAATTGGCAGTTATTGTATTCTCTACACTTCGTACATTTATTTGTTAATTCATTTTCCAAGAGTTCGTACAAAGGCCAATGGATTTAAAAGCATCTTAGAATAGCAATACAAGGGAAAAACAAGATTTGGATTAATCTTGTCACATTATTAGGATTTGTAAGAGATGAGTACAACACTTAGGGCGCCATTTAAGGAGCCCAGCGGTGTCTGTATGTAATGAATCGTTCTAATTAATAACAGCTTCAGTCCCACTTAGCTATAGATATTAAAGCTAAAGAACATTTTTCTACATCAGAGTATAAAATAATGTTGGAAGTTTATAGTAAATAAAAGCCACTCACAGCAAACTAGGCATTCTGTTAATATTTTATCTGTTTGTCTGTCTATCATTATAAAAGTATACAAATTAATCCAGATGAATAGTTTCTCGCCTGAAAACCAAGTAAATAATTTAAAATATATTTAAAAAGATACAAAAAAGGATTATAACCTCAACAACAAAGCAAGAGAGAATTTGTTTTTAAACAAAACAGTGTAATGTAATGGCTATTAAAGGGGCATTGCAAGCTTTAATGTGTTTCAAATGGTCTATTTTATCTGCTGGAGTGTATTTCATTGTTTACCTCTATTTTGTTAATTTTAAATAGTTGTTTTTAATTTTAGGAAACGATCTATTCTGAAAATATGAATAACAAAGATAATATCTGTAGAAAAGTTATAAATTATGCACACATAATATCGCACTTACTAGAGGTAAATTAAAAATAGGCCTTCGTAAAATCCTTTTCTAAAAGTTTCTCCACATACCCTTTTCGGCTACTGGTTCTTTTAGCTCAAACTAGTCTCAGTGGTGGTAAATGGATGGGGCCTTACACCGGTGGATGTTTGAGCTCAAAACGTGCCCTCTTTGACTTGCTTTTACTGGAACCTCCTAAGCCTTGTAGCGTGATCCTCCTGGATGCATTTCGTCTGTGCTCAGACAGACTTTTTCAACAGGATGCACAAACTTGCTGCAATGTCTCTCCTTTCCGGAATGTCTCCTTTTGAAATTACTGCGCTTGCCTTAGAGCTCCACCCTCAGCACTCATAAGCTACTCTCATTGGACTGACAGTTCGTATACATTTTATTCGTAGTTGTAACATCATATATACTCGGCTCCATAATCTGGACATTTGATACAATAAATATAAAACATTCATAACATTTCATTATTCTCAACCACAAATAAATAATACCTTTTCACATATAAAATATACTGTATCTAGTAAAACCTGTACTAAAATAATTTCAAAACAAATTATTATTATTATAATTATTAAAATTCTGAATATATACACTCTTTTTATTGACTGAATGTGAAATTTAAATTGTTGTTCTCTACACTTGCTACATTGTATTGTTACTGTGTCACTTAGACATATTGAGGTTTTTATCTTTACAAAATAAATGCTTGTAAGTCAATATCAATGTTTACTCCCTGAGGTGACATACTTCCTAGGGAATAAATACATTATGGTTCTGCCTTTCTTAGTTTCATCAGGTGATTGCCTTCATTTCCCTCATTAGGGATCTGCTCTAATACCTTGCATTTTTATCCCTCACTACTACATTTATGTTTGAATTTACAGTGATTGGAGATACTATGGCCTTCAAACCCATTCTTTATGTTTGTAAGATGTTCATATACCCTACGTTTTATCTTCCTTTTGGTACAACCTATATAGATCATACCACATATACAGGTCAGCTGGTACACTACAAATGTAGATTTACAGGTTGTTCTGCACTTTAAATTAAATTCCGTTCTATTCCAATTTGTAATTGTCCCATTCTCTTTGTCTATCATTGGACACATATAACAGTTTTTTTGTTCCACATTTGTAGGTACCATTTTTTAGTGATAACCAATTAGATGGCTTTATTGTCTTTTTCCCTCATAGTGGTTTCAATTTGGAAGGTGCTATTAAGCTCTTTATGTCCCTATTCTTCCGAACCCTCACCTATCATATCTTTCAGAACAGGGTCAGCTTTAATGATACCCAAATGTTTATTAAGGATGGACTTGATGCCCCTAGCTCCCTCATTATATGTGGTGATAAACTTCACCTTCTTATTCTCTTGCCTGCGTTTGGGAGCATTAGTATTATTCACTAACTGATTTCTAGAATATTTAAAGCTCTCCTCTTTCGCTTTTTTAATCAATTCACTACTATAACCTTTTTGTTTAAAATTTTCACTTAGTATCTCTGCTTCCCTCAGAAATGCGGCATGCTGTCAGACTTCTGGAGGAGGAGCTAAGCGCAATTCACATTCTGAAACCCCTGCACCTGTTCCTAAGGTGGAGAAACTTGCGCTTTGGCGCCTCCACCATAGATAGTGGCGGCTGAGGAGGCGCTTCATGGTAAAAATACTCAGCGTATCCTAGGAAGTCAGGAATTAACCTATGTCCTGAGAAACTCTCCCTCCCACTGGTGCTGCGAGAGGGAGACTGATGGCTTGTTTTCTGTGACCTGAATAGCGGAAATAGAGGAAAGATGGGTGAAATAAGGCTATGGCTGAACTGGTAGTCATTAGAACTTTGTCTGTTTATGACTAAAAGGTCGATTTTCCCTTTTACTGAGTTGAAAAATGAATCATAGATGCAGCGTATCTGAAAGGTTGCTGGCCCAGAACTGGTTTCCTTCTGTATGAAGAGGTGGATTGCTAATCTACAACTGGAGAGGTCTTAAACAGCAAGTATTGCACTAAGAGGGCTCTATTTGATTAATGCTTGCATGTGCTACCCTTGGGCCTGAAAACTGCAAAGCAAAACGGAGGCTTGATAAATCCTGCTTGCACTATTTTTATATTCAACTTAAAAAAGGCTCTCTCTTAACACCTGCTGAATATTTCTAAGCATACTAAACTCTCTTGGCTGACTGCCTATTTGAACGCTCACTTCTGAATAGAAGTTTAATGTCTTATCTGAAAAAAAGAGAGAAAAATAGGAGCGCTACAGCTGAAGGTGGGTGTGTCAGTGTAGGAGATATAATACTAAATCCCACAGAGGGAATCAAATATAACCAAAAATATGAACAATGGCTATGCCAAATTTAATTAAACATTCCAAAAATATACATATAGCATGAAACCAGATAAAACGAAATTAAAAAACGGACGTCTCCGTTATAAAAGTTGCCACCACATAAAAATATAAGTATAAGTTCCAGCAAACAATGAAGAAAGAACTCCTGAAAAGATTCAAGGTAACACAGTGGCCTCTAGTTATCAAGCCGTCAACCGCAAATACGCTGGAATTCCGCAGCGTATTTGTGGCGAGGCTGATTCGCCTTAGTTATCAAGCCCTACAGCCTGGCAAAAGTAGAATATAGTGACGTAACCTACGATCCGCTGGACTCAGTCCGACACAGATCGATGGTTACGTCACTACAGATGTACCGAACGCAAGTTCGGCACAATCTGACTACTTTTGGTAGTTATCAAACTACTACCAGGTACGCTCGCCACTATTCCGGGCCAGCGTACCTGGATTTCAATCTGCCGCCCTGGAGGAGGCAGATCCCATAGGAATCAATGGGAGTCTGACAGCAGTGAGAGCTCATGTTTGCTGCTGCCCAATATCCCATTGATTCCTATGGGAGATGTCTGCACCTAACACCCTAACATGTACCCCGAGTCTAAACACCCCTAATCTGTCCCCCCTACACCGCCGCCACCTATATAATAGTTATTACCCCCTAAACCGACGCTCCGGAGCCCCCCACACCTAAATAAAGTTATTACCCCCTAAACCGCTGCTCCTGGACCCCGCCGCCACCTACATTATACATATTAACTCTAAACCGCCGCTCCCGGACCCCGCCGCCACCTACATAATACCTTTTAACCCCTAATCTGCCGCCCCCTATACCGCCGCCACCTATATTAAAATGATTAACCCCTAAACCTAAGTCTAACCCTAACCCTAACACCCCCCTAACTTTAATATTATTTTAATAAATCTAAATAAAACTAACTATTATTAACTAAATTATTCCTATTAAAAACTAAATACTTACCTGTAAAATGAACCCTAAGATTGCTAAAGTTTAAACTAATTACACCTAATCTAAGCCCCCTAATAAAATAATAAAGCGCCCCAAAATAAAAAAAAATGCCCTACCCTATTCTAAATTACAAAGTAATCAGCTCTTTTACCAGCCCTTAAAAGGGCTTTTTGTGGGGCATTACCCCAAAGCAATCAGTAGTAAGATTTTTTGAAAGCAAATATAAATCAAATTGCACTTCTTTTAGCCTACTTTATCAGTGTAAAAGCTACATTGCATATTTTGAGGCAAACTTGGTATCTTACATTTGGTGAAATTGCCCCAAAGTAATCAGCTCTTTTACCTGTAAAAAAAAAATACAACCCCCCTAACATTAAAACCCACCACCCACATACCCCTACTCTAACCCACCCAAACCCCCCTTAAAAAAACTAACACTAACCCCCTGAAGATCTCCCTACCTTGAGTCGTCTTCACTCAGCCGAGCCAAATTCTTCATCCAAGCGGGGCAAGAAGAGGTTCTCCATCCAGTAGAAGTCTTCATCCAAGCGGGGCAGAAGAGGTCCTCCATCCGGTAGAAGTCTTTATCCAAGCGGTGTCTTCTATCTTCATCCAACCGCAGCTCCATCTTCCAGACCTCCGACGCGGAACATCCTTCTGGCCCAATGGACTAACGACGAATGAAGGTTTCTTTAAGGGACATCGTCCAAGATGGCGTCCCTCGAATTCCGATTGGATGATAGGATTCTATCAGCCAATCGTAATTAAGGTAGGAAAAATCCGATTGGCTGATCCAATCAGCCAATCGGATTGACCTCACATTCTATTGGCTGATCGGAACAGCCAATAGAATGCGAGGTCAATCCGATTGGCTGATTGGATCAGCCAATCGGATTGAGCTACAATTTGTAACATACAACCTTTCTCAAATAAGGATAAAAACAGTATCAATATTCAGCAATACATGAAAGGTACATTTATATGTGCAGGGTTCTGTAAATGCAGACAACAAATGAGAATGTAAACTTCTCCCTGTGAGGAAGTCCTCGTTTTTACAGAGGTCACCTTTGTATATACAGTGAACTTTCAGGGGTATACAATCATATATCATTATTCTGCAAAGGTGTTATCCTTAGGACAACAAACCAGTCAATGGAAGCGATCAAATAGTGTAATTTAAGTTATTATGTTACATCACAGACTCCTATTAGTATGGGGGGCCCTCCTTCCCCTCTCCGCCTGCTATCTGCTAGTTAGTACGCTGGGCTACCATCTTAGCTTCTAGGAAGGTGTAGGGGTAGGAGGCAAGTAAGGGGTTAGGGGTTGAAGTGGCTGGAGGGGATACTTTCCTATTCATCTCCCTATTCCTGAGTATTTAGGTGGGGGTTAGGCGAGTCAGCATGGATTCCCAGGTTTCCCAAATTAAGCAGTAATTGTTCAGCTGCCCTCGTTCCCTAGCAACGTAATTTTCCATATTTTTAATATAGTTCACACCCTCTAATACACTCTGTAGCCTGTAGGTTTTGTGGAGTTTGTCTACTCCTAGATGCAATATGGCCAGAGCTGGGCTCAAGGTTGGTGTTAGCTCCAATTCTTTACAGATCTTTTCTACTTTCTGCCAATAAGTCGTCAATTTAGGACAGGTCCACCAAACATGGATGGGGGACCCCGGCTCCCCACATTCTCTCCAGCACAGCTGTGAATGTTCAGGGAAAAGTTTCTGTAGTTTTGTGGGCACTAAGTGCCATCTGGTGATTACTTTGAAGTATAACTTATATAAAGTGATGCAATGAGTTGCCTTTTTCGTTAAACTAATGGCTTTGCCCCAGGTATCTGGTGCAAATGTAGCCTGCAAGTCTCTCTCCCAAGCATCCATATGAATTGTTTTTGGAGTAGTCTCTGTCTCTATTAGACAGTGATAGTGTACTGTGAGGGGTTTATGTTGTTGGGTATTGGCTATCCACCTTGTCTCCCAAATGGTCAGGTCTCTCAATGATTCACACAAAAAACCCTAGGATTTCATTAGTGTACGAAGTCTCAGTAAGTCAAATTGGAGTTTGGGGGTCAGTGTAGGAAGGTCCAGCATGTTCCCGTGTGTTCTTAGCTGCCCATTACAGTAAAAGTCACCCACAGTGTTTATGCCCGTAGTAGCCCATGCATTAAGATGTGTGTTAAGTAGTCCCACTAGGAGGCCCCTTATTGGATGTATTGGCGAGGGGTGTGGGGCCACTAATTTATTGTGTCGCAGCTTAGTCCAAGCTTCTTGACACCCTTTCACTATGTTGTTAGCGACGTGGACTTTGGTTTGCCAATGTGGGGGTAGCCAAAGCAAATCTTCTAGGTAAATGTATGCTGGCAGCGAAGCCTGCTCTAGTTCTCTCCACCTTGTTGGGGGGAAATCCTTACCTCATGTTGTAGCATGGGTTAGCATTGCCGCTTCATAATATTTTCTGATGCTGGGGAATACAGCGGAACAAGTAGGTGAGCTTTGGTAATATCATAATCTTAAGAGCCGCTATTCTGCCCATCCAATATATTTCACTATATCTCTTAGAATTAAGCTCCGAAGTGACGGCCGTTAGTAACGTTTCAAAGTTTTCCTTGATCACTACTGACTTTTTATGGGAAAGAAAGACTCCCAAGTGGCGGATTCCTTTGCAGGACCACTGGAAGGAGTAGGCAAGCTGGACTGCTTCCCTTTCATTCTGTGGGATATTAATGGAGTAGGCCTCTGTTTTGGCCACATTTAGTTTTTAATAAGAAATTTCCCTGAATTGTTTGAAAAGGGGGGAATGGGGGGAGAGAATCAGTTGGGTCTGAAAGAAAGACCGTAAGGTCATCTGCAAATAGTGCAAGCTTCTGAGGGGTATCATGCATCTGCACGCCATGAATCAGTTTTGATTCTCTAATTGCAATTGCCAGGGGTTCAATAGCTAGGATGAATAGTAGGGGGGATAGAGGGCATCCCTGCCTGGTTCCGTTACTGATTGTGATTTTAGGGGAGCAAAATCCCAATCCCCTAACAACTGCAGTAGGGGCCGAATACAATGCCTTGGTCGCTGTAATGAAAGGGTCCGGTATTCCGAACGCTGACAGGGTTTGAAATAAGTAATCCCACCTCACCCTGTCAAAAGCCTTCTTGGCATCTAGTGACAGGGTGAGTACAGGAAGTCCCATATCCGCGGCCTCCGAAAAGATATTTAAAAAGCGCTGAGTATTATCGGTGCCCTGTCTCCCCTGGACAAAGCCCACTTGATCTAAGTGTATAATTGTCCGTAGGTGCTTCCCTAGTCTATTTGCCAATATTTTAGCATAGATCTTGGCATCTACGTTGTTGAGTGAAATGGGCCTATAGCTGGAGCACAGTAGTGGGTCTTTACCTTCCTTGTGGATTGTGGTAATGTTTGCTTCTAAAAATTCCGCCAGGAAAGTGCCCTTAGTCGCTGCGTTTTGAAACAATCAGAGTAATACCGGGGTTATAATCAGGCTGAGTGCTCGATAGAACATTACCGTAAACCCATCTGGCCCAGGGGCCTTGTGGGGTGCAAGGTCTTCTATGGCTACTTTGATCTCTGCTAATGTAAACTGCCATTCCAACTCAGCCTTAGATTCCCCAGATAGGGTGGGCACCGGTAGTTTTTCTAGAAATATGAGGATATTGTTATGGTCAGATTTGCCAGTCTCTTCTGAAGTCTCAATATTGTATAGGGAAGAGTAGTAATTAGCAAACGCAGCGCCTATTTCTTTGGGAGAGTGTACCACGCCACTGCATGTCGCAATCTGAGGTATCCTTTTCTGTAGTGTACGCTTGCAAAGCTTGTTGGCTAAAATATTGTCTGCCCTATTCCCTTTGTGGTAGTACAATTGTTTAAGCTTATGTAAATTCTCCTGAACCCGTGACAAATCTCTATTTTGGAGATTTCTTCCCTAATAAGTCCAATTTGGTGCGCTACTTGAGTACTAGGGCTCATTTTGTTCGTCTGTTCAAGGGTACGGAGATATCCATATAGCTTTGCTAAGGGCTGGCTACCCTCTTTACATAGTCGGGCCATTTTTTTAATGAAGTGCCCACGTAGGTACGCTTTAAGGGCGGCCCAAACCATATTTATGTCAGTGATTCCTGTGTCGTTATGTGATAGAAACTCCTTCACAACCTCCTGGAGTGCTGGTAGTTCTATGTCTGATAGCCATTGCTCGGGGAGTCTCCATGGGGGCCTATTAGTCAGGGCTTGTAGCCTAGTAAAATCTAAGTAGACCCTGTCATGGTCTGACCACGTACACGGTCTAATGTTAGGGTTAACAAGTTGGTCCAGAGACCACGAGTCACAGAATATATAATCCAATCTGGAGTATGAATTATGGGCCTTTGAGTGGTGTGTAAAATATTTTACTGAGGGTGCCAAGCACCTCCAAGCATCATAGAGGTTGTGTTGGTATATGTGTTTCCGGAAGGCGTTGGAGGTAGAGGAGATGTTTCTGTCAGAGTGTGTCGTGAGGGTGGACTGTTTGTCTTTGGTTGGGTCCCAAACCATGTTAAAATCTCCCCCAATGATTAGGTGTCCCCTTTTAATCTGGTCTATATGAGCTAAAAGTTTACAGAGAAAGGGAACTTGTTTGGAATTAGGTGTGTACAGTGAGACCAATATGAATAGTGTGCCATTGAGCGAACAAATAAGTATCAGAAACCTACCCTCACTATCTCTTTCAACATATTCCAATTCAAAGGACAAGTCTCTACTGATCAAAATGGCAACTCCTTTATTCTTGCCTTCCGAATTGGAGGCAGTTTCACACACTGGGTAATGCCGGGAGATCCCAGAGATCCGCGGTTCCCCCATCCAATGCGTTTCCTGTAGAAACATGAGGTGTATTTTGTGTGCTAAGATATAGCGCTGCAATAGTTTCCTCTTAGTGGGGGAGTTTAAGCCTGGCGCAATCAGTGTAGCTATGCGTATGGGGGTCATTATGAGAGTGGTGGAAGGGCTGCTTGGGTTACTAAGGGTAAAAGATCAGTCTAGCAGACAGATGCAGGGGTCTAGTCTTACACTGTAAGGGCTAGGAGTACGTGATATATTTATAAGTGAGAGGTATTACAAAAGAAAACCTCTATGACTGGTCAAAAGTGGTAAGTATACACTTTCGCAATGAGTGCACCAACCGGTCTATGCCAGTGGGGCACAACTAATATGTTGGGGGGGGGAGCTAAGCGGAGAGGGGTCCATGGCCCCGCCGGCCTAAAATATAGGTTAAAAATCAGTGGAAAGAAAAAGCATATTATTGCATATGTATGTCATACAAAGAGAGTGATCTTTCCACCAATAGGATACGTCCTTGGGCCACCTTACGTCTGTGTCTACGGATCCTCTGAACAGCCACAATACCTCTACGCATTTCGCAGGTGACACCCCGGCTTTTTCAAGAGTTTTTTTTTTCTTTTTTCTTTTTTCTTGAAAAATCCTGGGTGTCGCCGGTGAAACGCGTAGAGGTATTGTGGCTGTTCAGAGGATCCGTAGACACAGACGTAAGGTGGCCCAAGGACGTATCCTATTGGTGGAAAGAACACTCTCTTTGCCAGGTATCGTTTGAAGATTTTCAATTGGACGCCCTGGATCTCCCGCTGCCTTCGGTCTTGGTGAAGCTGTATTTTATACTGTACACTGCTGTTTTTTAACTTATCTCTAGTAAGTTCATTACTAGCATGTGTTGCTCCAAATAAAGTACTCCTACCTTGAATCGGATGTGCGCTTTCTTTTTCCTTTCTGCTGCAGTACTAATCAATATAGCGGAGAGTAATTGGGGGTGTAACAGCTACTATTCCCTTGCTAGGCATTATTTAATCCACTTTGGATGAAGACTTCTACCGGATGGAGGACCTCTTCTTGCTCTGCTTGGATGAATAATTCGGCTCGGCTGGGTGAAGACGACTCAAGGTAGGGAGATCTTCAGGGGGTTAGTGTTAGGTTTTTTTAAGGGGGGTTTGGGTGGGTTAGAGTAGGGGTATGTGGGTGGTGTTGGGGGGTTGAATTTTTTTGTACAGGTAAAAGAGCTGATTACTTTGGGGCAATCTCACCAAATGTAAGATACCAAGTTTGCCTCAAAATATGCAATGTAGCTTTTACACTGATAAAGTAGGCTAAAAGAAGTGCAATTTGATTTATATTTGCTTTAAAAAAATCTTACTATCAGGTAGATTACAAGTTATGGGCGCAATGGGGTGCGTAACGAACGCAACAAAGGTTGCGTTATTTCACACTCCATAGCGCTGCCATTACAAGTTTTCAAACAGCCGGCTTGTGCGTGCGATATGGTTGCATTGATCTCCATACCTCACAAAATACAAGTGCTGTTTTGACATGCTTGTGCACTCTTTCCCCATAGACATCAATGGGGAGAGCATGTTAGAAAAAAAAACTAACACCTGAGATCGCGGAATGAAAAGCTCCGTAACGCAGCCCCATTGATGTCTATGAGGAAAAAAAAAAGTTACATTTAAACCTAACACCCTAACATAAACATCATGTCTAAACACTCCTAATCTGCTGTCCCCGACATCGCCAACGCCTACATAATGTTATTAACCCCTAATCTGCTGCTCCCGATATTGCCGCTGTAAATAAATCTATTAACCCCTAATCTGCCACTCCCGATATCGCTGCCACTTTACTAAAGTTATTAACCCCTATTGCCCTGCACCCCAACATTGCCCACACTATAATAAATCTATTAACCCCTATTCCGCCGCTCCCCGACATCGCCGCCACAAAATAAAGTTATTAACCCCTAAACCTCTGGCCTCCCACATCACTACCACTAAATAAACCTATTAACCCTAAACCGCCAGCCCCCCACATCGCAACAACCTAAATTAAACTATATTAACCCTAAACCTAACACCCCCTAACTTTAACATAATTAAAATAGAGCTAAATTAATGTTACAATTATTAACTAAATAATACCTATTTAAAACTAAATACATACTTACCTGTGAAATAAAACCTAATGGCTAGATTACGAGTTTTGCATTAGGCATAAAAGCAGCGTTAACAGGTCCTAAAGCTGCTTTTTCACTACCGCTGGTATTACGAGTCTTGCAGGTTTAGGGTCACTGCACACTTTTTTTGCCTTACCGCAAAACGACTTACGTAAACTATGTAAAGTCTTTTTTCTATGGGACTTCCATAGCGTCGGTATTACGAGTCTGTCCTGGGAGGCCAAAAAGTGAGCGGTACACCCTCTACCGTCAAGAGTCCTAACGCAGTAGTTATGAGTTTTACACTACAACGCCGTAGCATAAAACTCATAACTAAAGTGCTAAAAAGTACACTAACACCCATAAACTACCTATTAACACCTAAACCTCGGCCCTCCCACATCGCAAACACTAAAATAATCTTTTTAACCCCTAATCTGCTGGTCCGGACATCGCCACAACTATAATAAACATATTAACCCCTAAAATGCTGCACTCCCGCCTCGCAAAAACTAGTTAAATATTATTAACCCCTAATCTGCCATCCCTAACATCACCGCCACCTACCTACATTTATTAACCCCTAATCTGCTGCCCCCAACGTCGCCGCCACTATATTAAATGTATTAACCCCTAAACCTAAGTCTAACCCTAACCGTCCCTAACTTAAATATAATTACAATAAATCTAAAGAAAAATTTATATTATTACCTAAATAATTCCTATTTAAATCTAAATACTTACCTGTAAAAGAAACCCTAAGCTAGCTACAATATAACTAATAGTTACATTGTAGCTAGCTTAGGTTTTATTTTACAGGCAAGTTTCTATTTATTTTAACTAGGTAGAATAGTTATTACATAGTTATTAACTATTTAATAAATACCTAGCTAAAATAAATGCAAAAGTACCTGTAAAATAAAACCTAACCTAAATTACACTAACACCTAACATTACACTATAATTAAATAAATTAACTAAATTAACAACAATTAAATATATTAAATTAAATTAGCTAAAGTACAAAAAAACACTAAATTACAGAAAATAATAAACAAATTACAAGATATTTAAACTAATTACACCTAATCTAATAGCCCTAACAAAATAAAAAAGCCCCCCCAAAATAAAAAAAAACCCTAGCCTAAACTAAACTATCATTAGCCCTTAAAAGCCTTAAAAGGGCCTTTTGCGGGGCATTGCCCCAAAGTAATCAGCTCTTTTACCTGTAAATAAAAATACAAACAACCCCACCCAACAGTAAAACCCACCACCCACACAACCAACCCCCCAAATAAAATACTAGCTAAAAAAACCTAAGCTCCCCATTGCCCTGAAAAGGGCATTTGGATGGGCATTGCCCTTAAAATGGCAGTTAGCTCTTTTGCGGCCCAAGCCCTAATCTAAAAAATAAAACCCACCCAATACACCAGAGCTTTCCAAACTTTTTATGATGGACACACTTTTTAGACCTACATCATTATGTGACACAGTAGTTCAGTTGTACTAGCAAACAGGAGGTTAAACTAACTTGTTTTAAGAGATACGGATACATACATACATTATATAATAGCAAAATGTATTTACAAGTAACAGTATGTATGTGCAAGAATTTAAAAAAGTTTAATAACACCAATAGCTACTTACTATTTTAATGGGGTGTATGAGGTTGATGGGATGAACACAGTTTCTGAATATTTGAGGTAATATTAGATAAAGACACTCGTATTTCATCATCAAGCAGCTGTCTCACTCACTGACTACACATGCAGTCACGAGCCGATTGAGGAGATTACACATGCAGTCAGGAGGCAATGTGCTATCAAAGCCACCAATGGGAATAGTTTCAGTTCCCAATGAGCTGCGCCAATAGGTTAAGATGATCTGTGACCCACTAGGCATGCGTAGCAGGCAGGCAGAAAGTCGTAAAGCAAAGAACATTTTAAAAAAAAATTAAATTAAAAAAAATTTGTGCTGAAGCAGGGACACACCTACACACTGCTGCCGACACACTAATGTGTCATGACACACAGTTTGGAAAGCACTGCAATACACCCTTAAAAAAACCTAACACTAACCCCCTGAAGATCGACTTACTGTTCTGAAGACCAGACATCCATCCTCAAGGAAGCGGCAGAAGTCTTCATCCAACTGGGCCGAAGTCCTCAACGAAGCCGGGAGAAGTCTTCATCCAAGCCGGGAGAAGTGGTCCTCCAGACAGGCAGAAGTCTTCATCCAGACGGCATCTTCTATTTTCATCCATCCGACGCGGAGCGAGTCCATTTTCAAGACATCCGACGCGGAGCATCCTCTTCAAATGAAGTCTTCTTACTGAATGATGGTTCCTTTAACTGACGTCATCCAAGATGGCGTCCCTTAGATTCCGATTGGCTGATAGAATTCTATTAGCCAATCGGAATTAAGATAGAAAAAATCCTATTGGCTGTCCCAATCAGCCAATAGAATGCGAGCTCAATCCTATTGGCTGATTGGATCAGCCAATAGGATTGAACTTCAATCCTATTGGCTGATTGCATCAGCCAATAGGATTTTTTCTACCTTAATTTCCGATTGACTGATAGAATTCTATCAGCCAATCGGAATCTAAGGGACGCCATCTTGGATGAAGTCACATAAAGGAATCGTCATTCAGTAAGAAGACTTTGTTTGAAGAGGATGCTTCGCGTCAGATGTCTTGAAGATGGACCCGCTCCCCGTCGGATGGATGAAGATAGAAGATGCCGTCTGGAGGACCACTTCACCCGGCTTGGATGAAGACTTCTCCCGGCTACGTTGAGGACTTCAGCCCATTTGGATGAAGACTTCTGCTGCTTCCTTGAAGATGGATGTCCGGTCTTAAGAACAGTAAGTCGATCTTCAGGGGGTTAGTGTTAGTTTTTTTTTTAAGGGTGTATTGGGTGGGTTTTATTTTTTAGATTAGGGTTTGGGCCGCATAAGAGCTAACTGCCCTTTTAAGGGCAATGCCCATCCAAATGCCCTTTTCAGGGCAATGGGGAGCTTAGGTATTTTTAGCTAGTATTTTATTTGGGGGGTTGGTTGTGTGGGTGGTTTTTACTGTTGGGGGGTTGTTTGTACTTTTTTAAAATTTTATTTAATTTATTTAATTGTTGTTAATTTAGCTAATTTATTTAATGATAGTGTAGTGTTAGATGTTATTGTAACTTAGGTTAGGTTTTATTTGACAGGTACTTTTGTATTTATTTTAGCTAGGTAGTTATTAAATAGTTAATAACTATTTAATAACTATTCTACATAGTTAAAATAAATACAAACTTGCCTGTAAAATAAAAATAAACCCTAAGATAGATACAATGTAACTATTAGTATATTTTATAGGTAAGTATTTAGTTTTAAATAGGAATTATTTAGGTAATAATAATTTTTCTTTAGATTTATTGTAATTATATTTAAGTTAGGGGGTGTTAGGGTTAGACTTAGGTTTAGGGGTTAATACATTTAGTATAGTGGCGGCGACGTTGGGGGCGACAGATTAGGGGTTAATAAATGTAGGTAGGTGGCGGCGATGTTAGGGATGGCAGATTAGGGGTTAATAATATTTAACTAATGTTTGCGAGGTGGGAGTGCGGCGGTTTAGGGGTTAATATTTTTATTATAGTGGCGGCAACGTTGGGGGTGGCAGATTAGGATTTAATAAGTGTAGGTAGGTTGCGGCAACATTGGGGAGAGAGATTAGGGGTTAATAAATATAATGTAGGTGTCTGTGATGTTGGGGGCAGCAGATTAGGGGTTCATAAGTATAATGTAGGTGGCGGCGGTGTCCGGAGCGGCAGATTAGGGGTTAATAAATATAATGTAGGTGTCGGCGATGTCGGGGGCGAAAGATTAGGGGTTAATAAGTCTAAGATTAGGGGTGTTTAGACTCGGGGTTCATGTTAGGGTGTTAGGTGTAAACATAAAATGTGTTTCCCCATAGGAATCAATGGGGCTGCATTACTGAGTTATACGCTGCTTTTTTGCAGGTGTTAGACTTTTTCTCAGCCGGCTCTCCCCGTTGATTCTTATGGGAAAATTGTGCACAAGCAAGTATGACCAGCTCACCGCTGACTTAAGCAGCGCTGGTATTGAAGTGAAGTGTGGAGCAAAATTTTGCTCTGCGCTCACTTTTTGTCTTTTAACGCCGGGTTTGTAAAAAAACGTAAAACTAGCGCTGGATATAAGTGAGCGGTGAGGATAAAGTGCTCGTTAGCACCGCACCCCTCATAACGCAAAACTCGTAATCAAGCCGTAAGATAGCTCCATTATAACTAATAGTTATATTGTAGCTAGCTTAGGTTCTATTTTTATTTCACAGGTAAGTTTATATTTATTTTAACTAGGTAGACTTGTTAGTAAATAGTTATCTATTTACTAACTACATAGTTAAAATAAATACAAACTTACCTGTAAAATAAAACCTAAGCTGCCTTACACTAAAAACTACAGGGAGTGCAGAATTATTAGGCAAATGAGTATTTTGACCACATCATCCTCTTTATGTATGTTGTCTTACTCAAGCTGTATAGGCTTGAAAGCCTACTACCAATTAAGCATATTAGGTGATGTGCATCTCTGTAATGAGAAGGGGTGTGGTCTAATGACATCAACACCCTATATCAGGTGTGCATAATTATTAGGCAACTTCCTTTCCTTTGGCAAAATGGGTCAAAAGAAGGACTTGACAGGCTCAGAAAAGTCAAAAATAGTGAGATATCTTGCAGAGGGATGCAGCACTCTTAAAATTGCAAAGCTTCTGAAGCGTGATCATCGAACAATCAAGCATTTCATTCAAAATAGTCAATAAGGTCGCAAGAAGCGTGTGGAAAAACCAAGGCGCAAAATAACTGCCCATGAACTGAGAAAAGTCAAGCGTGCAGCTGCCAAGATGCCACTTGCCACCAGTTTGGCCATATTTCAGAGCTGCAACATCACTGGAGTGCCCAAAAGCACAAGGTGTGCAATACTCAGAGACATGGCCAAGGTAAGAAAGGCTGAAAGACGACCACCACTGAACAAGACACACAAGCTGAAACGTCAAGACTGGGCCAAGAAATATCTCAAGACTGATTTTTCTAAGGTTTTATGGACTGATGAAATGAGAGTGAGTTGATGGGCCAGATGGATGGGCCCGTGGCTGGATTGGTAAAGGGCAGAGAGCTCCAGTCCGACTCAGACGCCAGCAAGGTGGAGGTGGAGTACTGGTTTGGGCTGGTATCATCAAAGATGAGCTTGTGTGGCCATTTCGGGTTGAGGATGGAGTCAAGCTCAACTCCCAGTCCTACTGCCAGTTTCTGGAAGACACCTTCTTCAAGCAGTGGTACAGGAAGAAGTCTGCATCCTTCAAGAAAAACATGATTTTCATGCAGGACAATGCTCCATCACACGCGTCCAAGTACTCCACAGCGTGGCTGGCAAGAAAGGGTATAAAAGAAGAAAATCTAATGACATGGCCTCCTTGTTCATCTGATCTGAACCCCATTGAGAACCTGTGGTCCATCATCAAATGTGAGATTTACAAGGAGGGAAAACAGTACACCTCTCTGAACAGTGTCTGGGAGGCTGTGGTTGCTGCTGCACGCAATGTTGATGGTGAACAGATCAAAACACTGACAGAATCCATGGATGGCAGGCTTTTGAGTGTCCTTGCAAAGAAAGGTGGCTATATTGGTCACTGATTTGTTTTTGTTTTGTTTTTGAATGTCAGAAATGTATATTTGTGAATGTTGAGATGTTATATTGGTTTCACTGGTAAAAATAAATAATTGAAATGGGTATATATTTGTTTTTTGTTAAGTTGCCTAATAATTATGCACAGTAATAGTCACCTGCACACACAGATATCCCCCTAAAATAGCTAAAACTAAAAACAAACTAAAAACTACTTCCAAAAATATTCAGCTTTGATATTAATGAGTTTTTTGGGTTCATTTAGAACATGGTTGTTGTTCAATAATAAAATTAATCCTCAAAAATACAACTTGCCTAATAATTCTGCACTCCCTGTACCATTACAAAAAATAAAAAACACTAAAATTACAAAAAATAAAAAAACCTACCATTACAAAAAATAAAAAAACCTACCATTACAAAAAATAAAAAACACTAAAATTACAAAAAATAAAAAAACCTACCATTACAAAGAATAACAAATGAAATTATCCAAAACAATAAAAATGATTCCTATTCTAATACCCTTAAAAAAAAAAAAAAAACACACCAAAATAAAAAACTCTAATTTATAATAAACTACTAATAGCCCTTAAAGGGCCTTTTGTAGGGTATTGCCCTAAAGATATCAGCTCTTTTTTTACAAAAGAAAAACAAACACCCCCTAACAGTATACAAACCCCCACCCCCCAAACCCACAAAATAAAAATAAAGTAAAACCTAATCTACTCATTGCCCTGAAAAGGGCATTTGTATGGGCATTGCCCTTAAAAGGGCATTCAGCTCTTCTGCTGCCCTTTAAAAATAAAAAAATGGCTATTCTAAAAAGAAAAACCCACCCCAAAAAAAAAACATTACACAAAATAACACATTTTCCAAAATAATAACAATTATTCCTATTCTAATACCCATTTAAAAAAAAAAACACCCCAAAATAAAAGAAAACTAATCTATAATAAACTACCAATAGCCCTTAAAAGGGCCTTTTGTAGGGCATTGCCATAAAGAAATCAGCTTTTTTTCGAAACAACAATACAAAGACCCACTAAAATTACAAACCCCCACCCCCCAAACCCACAAAAAAAAAACTATCTAAAAAAACCTAATCTACCCATTTAGCTCTTTTACTTGCCCTTAAAATGGCATTTAGCTCTT